>NW_023270865.1:4767080-4842125 GCF_011800145.1 Mirounga leonina | reverse complement strand
CAGGCAACCTAAGCTCAGCGCTTGGGCCAGCGTTCATTTTAAACATTGAAACAAACCCTTTCAGTGTGCTCTCCTGCTTCACTACATCATGGGTGAGTACACGTTACTAAGCGCCTGACACTTCAAGACATTGTAACAACGATCCGTGTTTTGCCTCCTAAGGCTTTTTGGCAAACGGTAATAGAACTGCAAATGACTTGCGGTTCAGGCGTTTTGTATTGTACATATGGATATTACGAGCAAGGATTAGAACGTGTGCATTAAATAAACTGGAGAAAATCACACACAAACCAGTCAAACAGTGGTTACTCTGGATCTTCCAGTACCTAGGGCCAAAATCCCTGGGGTCATCCCAGCCTCCCCTCTCCATAACCAACAGAAACATCCAAAACCCAGCAGCTCCCCTCACTCCCATCTTCTCACCTATAGCCCTTTCAAACCACCACTATTTCTAGCATATTTTATTTTATTTATTTTTATTAAAGATTTTATTTATTCATAAGAGACAGACAGACAGAGGCGGAGGGAGAAGCAGGCTCCCCGCTGAGCAGGGAGCCCGATGCGGAACTCGATCCCAGGACTCTGGGATCATGACCTGAGCCGAAGGCAGACGCTTAACCATCTGAGCCACCCAGGTGCCCTTCTAGCATATTTTAAAACTGCCTCCTAACTAGTTTCCCACATTCCATTCTGGCCCTCTGGCATTTTCTCCACAGAGGAGCTTGTGAGTGATCCTTTAAAAAAAAAAAAAAAGATTATGTCACCCTCCTGCTCAAAACTCTCCAGTGGCTTCCTTTCTCAAACTCAGGCTTACTATGACCTGCAAGTCCCTACACTGTCTGGTCCTTCTCCCTTTTTCTCCCACGTCATCTTGCACCTCATCCCCTAACCCAGCCTGCTCCAGCCAGAAGCATAGTGGGCACAGAGGGGCCTCAGGGCCTTCGCACTTGCTGTTCTAGCTGCTTGGATGCTCCTCCCCCACATACCCACATGGGTCACACCTTACCCACTCTCACACCTTAGTAAGGATGTTGCTCTATCTAAACTACAAACTTAACCCTCAACACTCCCCACTTCCATTCCCTGCTTTATTGTTCTCTTAGCATTTATCTCCATTGGTTTCCTAGGACCACAAACCGGGTGGCTTGTAACAGCAGAAATGTGTTCTCTTTCTTTCTCTAAAGGCTTAATGCCTGAAATCAAGGTGTTGGCAGGGCCATGCTCTCTCTCCGAGGTCTCTAGGGGAGGATCTGCTCCATAGCTTTCTCTTAGCTTCTGCTGTTTTCCTTGGCCTTCTTTGGCCTGTAGGTGCCTCACTCCATTCTCTACCTCTATCATTGCATGGAGCTTTCCCCATGTCTGTGTCTCCTCTTCTTGTCATAAGGATGCCATTCATACTGCATTAGGGTTCACCCTAATGGCCTCATGTTACCTTGATGACATCTGCAGAGACCCTATTTCCAAATAAGGCTAACATTCTATTGATATCCCGGGTTAGGACTTGAAGTTCATCTGGTGGGAGGGGGCGGGGAGCACAATTCAATCCACTGTGCCATCTCATGAATTTTATTTACCTTGTTTATCATGTGTGTCCTCTCACCCCATTAGAATCTAAGTTCTACAAGGAGGGGGCTCTTTATCTGTACTTTTCCCTGCTGTGTGCGAGCTTGAAGACTGTGACTGGCACATGGTAGGTCCTGGATGGACATTGGTGAAATGACCAACAGTCGGTTGACCAACTCAATGGGAATGAAAGCCTTGCCTGGCTTCCAGGATCTATCCACAGATTGCTATTTACTTCTTTCCAACATTTTAAGTTTGTTTTTCCCTACGGCCTCCTGCTTTATCTTTGCAGCTTGTCTCTAGGTAATCCCTCTAACTTGATTCATCAGCCATAGTCAACTGCTTATAATTAGATCCAGGGTTTCATTATGTACGTATTTGATCATAAGTTTTTATGTAAATTAGAAGCAATATGTTTCTTTCTGCAAAAAAAAGAATTAATACTAAGTCAAATGTAGTCCCTGTTGCAGTCCCTGTGCCTCTGGGCAGAGGAGGTCTTTCTCACTGCTTATCAGTTTTCACAGATAAGCCCAGCTTTTTCCTTCTGTGGCCAAAACCAACTCTTCTCTCTCTCTCTCTCTCTCTCTCATGATGTTAGAGGTGGGGTAATATTAGAGATTATACTATGGTTTTAGTGATTCATTCTCATGAACAAATAGTTTCCAAAGCTTCGACTACCATGGACTTCCTGGGCCAGAATCAGATATGCTGGTTAAAAGGCAGATAGCAAGGGCTAACCCGATCTGAAGCTTACGCAGAGTGAGGTCCAGGAATCTGTGTCTTAAGTAAATTCCCTGGGCAATTTCAAACACGGTAAAGCTTGAAAATCTTTGCCTAATTCAGGGTTCCCAAACTCCCAAGTTCTCAACAGGAACTGAGTAGGTTATATAAGTAACTGAAAAAAATCAGGGTGTGTGTGCATTAGTCAGCTACTGCGGGCTAACAAACCACTCCCAAACACAGAGGCTCAAAGTGTTTAGTATTGCTCACAAGTCTGCAGATCAACTGTGTGGTTCTACTGAGCTGGTCAGACACAGCGGATCTTGGTTTACAGATCACTTCGAGGCTCCAGTCAGCTAGCAAGTGAGCTGAGGCTGGGTGGTCTAGAGTTGGGCCACACTCACATGGCGGGCAGTTGGCTGGCTGGCAGCTGGGACACCAGGGTTGACTGGCCCATGTGTTTCTCATTATCCAGCAGGCTAGCCCCAGCTTGTTCTCAGGGCGGCTGAAAAGGTTTCAAGAAAGCAAACAGACATGCCTGAAGTAAGAACTGGCACGCCTTCACTTCCTCACCATTCTGTGAGTCCAAGTAAGTGATGAGGCATTGATAAGATTCAAGAGGTGGGGAAATGGCCCCCACCTCCTGATGGAAGAAGCTGCAGTCACATTGCAAGGGGCGTGGGATGCTGGGAGGGGAATAACGGGGGCCCCAGTGTGACCTGAATGAGGAGTGGTGGGAACTGTAGGGTCCTGGAGAGCACCTGCCTGGTGTAAAGGAGTGTAAAGGCACTCTCCCACAGCGAGCAGGAATGCAGGACCCGCCAGGTGGTCAGTGATGTCAATTCTCAGGAGAACCTGGACATGCAGACGTGAGCCTGAATTCTCCCGGTCTGAAATGTCAACCTCTAGGCAGATGCTGCTGGTTGCCCACACAAGGTCTTTGTCCCCACTGCACCTTTCTGCTCTGGCTGGCAGAGCCCTGGTCCTGTTCAGGTATTTGCATGGCCAGGTATGCAGAAAGGGTCTCTGTTGCTCCCAGTGCTGTCGTTCTGTCTGCCGGTACCAACATAAGCTCAACACACACCTCCGTTCTAGAGAAGAAGGCTGCCAGGACCCTCCTGCAAAGGTCTTCCAGGAGAAGAAGAAGAGACCTACCAGAATACACTCCCTGTGTCACCGGTGGACACAGTTCTTTTTGTGTAGGATACCTGGTACCATTTCAGCCACCTTGAGACCAGAAGAGAGAGGGACCAGTGCCCTGGGAACCAGGACAAATATGGGAAAGATGGCCCCAAGCCCCAGCAATACTATACAATAGCCCCTTATCCAGACCCCCCCCCTCACCCCCCCCGGCATCTGCAGTGATAACCTCTCCCGAATTGCTTCGTGTTCTGGGCAGGTCACTGTCATTTGCTGCAGAAAGCATCCGGTACTGCAACCCATTCAGAAAGTGCTAACATTCCGTGGAGGGCAGCCTGTAAGGCTCTGTGAGTAATGTCTACCTTGTGGGTAATCTCTGGTCACCAGAAGGCAAATAATATGATGGGGTGCAGCAGGTGGTGCCCTACTGGTTCTGTGTTCATTCGTGAAGAAAGTTTTCTTTCGGAGAGGTAGGTTCCTGCCTGCGAGGTGGATGCTGAGCTCTTTGAAAGTTTCAGGCACCAGTGCCACTCGTTAAAAGAAATCTTGAGAGTGAGTTCTTCTGTAAAACTATCTTCCTTTTATCCTTAATTATGGAAAGTTTCAAACTTGACAACATTGGAGAGACTATATCGAACCCCTTCAATAACTATCAACTCAAGGTCAAACTTGTTCACCAGTGTCCTCACCTGCTTTCTCCTTCTCCAATTATTTTGAAGCAAATCCCTGATAATATGTCCTTTCACCCACAAATAATTCAGTATGCATTAGTAAGTTATAAGTATATGTGTTTTGAAACATAACTACAATGTTTCCACATCAAAGTAGTACTAATAATGTCTTACTTAATATCACCAAATATCTGATCCACAATAAATATCTTTGATTATCTTATAAAATTTTTTATTGGTGGTTTTGTAAAAAAAAAAAAAGTCTATATAGTGATTTGTATCTTCTAGTGCTTTTAATCTGTGATTTCTCTGTCATCTTTTTTTTTGGCGGGGGGCGGGGAATCTATTGTTGAAGAACATGGTTCATTTGTCCCACAGTCTGGATTTTGCCAATTATGTCTCCCTGTGGTATCATTTAACACATTCCCTGTCATCTATATTTTTCTGTAAATTAGCCGTTGAATCTAAGATCTTGATGGAATTCGGGTTCATTCAGTCTTTTATTGGCAAGCGCACTGCCGAGGTGCTGCTGTGTCCCTTTCCCAGCATCTGGTGCTCTCTTTGGTGACGTGAGTGTGACCTCCTTTGATGAGCACTGTCTCCAGCCCTGCTCCAGTGTTTCTGTGGGAGGAATTGTCCCCTTCAAACAGCACAGGATCCCAGGACTGCCCCTCTCACAGAAGTTGAGAAGCAGATGCCATGCAAATGGTCAGGTCAGACTCTTCGCTTTCCAGATGAGGATTCTGAGGCTGGCCCACAGCCAAGGCCCAATAGGGATGACCAAGTTTGGGGCTCAGGAAAGCAAATCCTATGAATTAGACCCCATAAAACATTAACTTTGCTGAGGGTTGCTGGAGTGGGGGGTGGGGTGGGAGGGATGGGGTGGCTGGGTGATAGACATTGGGGAGGGTATGTGCTATGGTGAGCGCTGTGAATTGTGCAAGACTGTTGAATCACAGATCTGTACCTCTGAAACAAATAATGCAATATATGTTAAGAAAAAAAAAAAAGAAGGTAGCAGGAGGGAAGAATGAAGGGAGGGAAAATCAGAGGGGGAGACGAACCATGAGAGACGATGGACTCTGAAAAACAAACTGAGGGTTCTAGAGGGGAGGGGGGTGGGAGGATGGGTTAGCCTGGTGGTGGGTATTAAAGAGGGCACGTATTGAAAGGAGCACTGGGTGTTATACGCAAACAATGAATCGTGGAACACTACATCAAAAACTAATGATGCAATGTATGGTGATTAACATAACAATAAAAAATTTTTTAAAAAGAATATTTTCAAAGAGAAAAAAACCCAAAACATTAACTTTGGTATGTCACACAGAATATGACCTAATGGAACATGGCAGAATTGGGGAAATGGTCTGTAGGGAATCTAGACAGAGAGGGGCCCCCAAATTATGCTTGGATTCTTTTTGTCCAAAGAGGTACTCCCTGACCCTGGTAGGCACACATGGTCCTTCACTAGAAGGTGAGCTCTGTGGGAGGGGGCGGATTTCAAAGGGCCCCACCTAAAAAAAAAGGAGGGGGGTAAACTATGTGAGGAGGTGGATATGTTAACTAGCTTCACCATAGTAATCTGGTTGCTGTGTAAAGGTGTATTAAGTCACCATCTGGTATACCTTAAATATATGCAATTTTTATTAATATAAATGAGATGGAATTTTTTAAAAAATTCTTACAGAACTTACAGCACATTTAAAAATATTGGTTTGAGAAAGCAGAAAATAGATATTTCAAAGTGCTTCAAGTTAATATTAATATTAAAGAGGTATAGAGAATATTAGAAGTATGTGAACACAGAAGATGGAAAGCCTCGGTTCTCTGTGATACCAATTTGTGTGGAATGTCGTGTTTCCTCACAGTGTAAGATTAATGAAGTATCATGCATATTCTCCACTTCAAAAGTCTCAATGACACTCTGGTTTCTCTTCAGATTGTATAAATCTTCCACCTTGTAAACATCTCAATGATAAAAAATAAAGAATAAACTAGTGGTAAATATTAGGAGCCAAGTTAAAAAAAAAAAAGGTCCCACCGAGAAATAGAAGAGACAGCCTTCATTTCTCCCCACAGTGACCTTCCAACTGGCTCCCTTACCTTATCCTCAGAGGAGGGCACCTGGAAATAAAAACCCCCAATCTGGGTTCTGAGCTGGCTCTCCGTTCATGTCCTCATGAGTCGGTTCTTCTAAAGGAACAGAAGACTTCCTAAAAGTGGCTATATTTGTTTCCTGGGGCTGCCCATAACGAATGACCACAAACTGGATGCATTAAAACAATAGAAATTGACTCTCTCACGGTTCTGGAGGCCAGAAGCCCAAGATCAAGTTGTCAGCAGGCCAAGCTGCCCTCCAGAGCCCCCAGGGGAGGGTCCCTCCTGCAGCTCCTGGTGGCTCCTGGTGGCTCCTGGCATCCCTGGGCATGTGGACGCGGTGTTCCACTCAGTGCCTCTTGCCCTCACGTGGCCTTCTCCCCAGGACTCTCTCTGTGCCCTCTCTCTTGTAAGGACCCCAGTCATGGGATTGAGGGCCCACCCCAAATCCAGGATCACTTCATCTCAAGATCCCAAATCAATTATATCTGCAAAGACCTTACTTCTAGATAAGGTCATATTCTGAGGTTCTAGGTGGACATGAATGGGGGGGGCACTATTCAACCTACTACAGGAACTCAAACAAAAGCCAAGTGTTCTTTCCGTCTCATAATAAGGAAGTGGCAGGTAGAGGGCCTTGGCTGTGCTCCAGGAGGCCTGAGCTGGCCCACCTGTGACTCTCCACCCCCGCCCCCAGCACTAGCCCTCATGCCTACAGTCAAGGAAGGAGGGAGGTTGAAGGAGGGTGGTGTTTGCTGCTTGTGACCCTTTCTATCAGAAAAGCAAAACTGTCTAAGAAACCCTCACACCAGACTTCCCCTTGTATCTCCTTGACTAGAACTGGTTATAAGGCTACCCTTACCGGCATGAAAGGCTGGGATATTAAGATACGGAATGATCCAGAATGGCTTAGACCAATCTCAAGATATTGCTTGTGTTGGGCATCTTGCCATGTTGAAAAAGCCTGGGTCTGTTAGCAAAGAGGCAGCAGCTGGTGGGTATGCAGTAGGCCCCATGTCTGCCACCCTGAATCTGTTCTGAATTTGGTCCCCACAACTCTGCTTCTGAGAGCCAGTTTGGACAAAATCTGGTTTCGAGTCAACGTTGACTAGGGTGACCTCATCAAGATAATGTGCCCTCTGATCTCTTGTTAGGGTTAGCAGAGGATTCCTCCTCTGACATGACCCTAGAGCAGGGCTTCTCATGTGGGGCCCATTTTGTTTCCTGGGGGACATTTGGCAATGTCCGGAGACATTTTTTATTGTCCTCACTGAGGGGTAGTTGTTGAGGCCCTGCTGTGTGTCAGCGACACAGTCAACCAACAGAGTCCCTGTGCCAAGTGTCCTCCTGCAGAAACACAGTGACCTGCGTGGTGTGCAGGTTCCTGGGGGGACACGGACGGGGTGTTGCCAGACTGATCCCACAAGATGCGGAGGAGTTAAGCCAACAGAGGGAAGTAGAGAGCGGAGAGATGGAAGGAGATTCCAGGAGGAGTGTGGAGAGAGAAACAGCCCAGAGGACAGAAGGGCCCAGAGCTCCTGTGGCCAGGCCCTGTGGGGGTTCACTGGTTGTGAAAAGGGCGTGCGGTTCCCCAGCAGCAAAGAAATGGCAAGTACCGATGTCGAAGAACACAGTCCGGGCGGAGACGCTCTTCTCTGCCCTTGTCCACTCACCGATGTCCTTGAATTGCAGGAGTGTTTTCATTCCAGCCTCACCTCCCGGGAACCGGAGCCCTTGGCCCGCCCCAGCCCCGAGGCCCGCCGGCGGGAGGCGCTCTGCGCCCGTGGGTGACTCACTCAGAGAGCTAACCTGAGGCGGGCGCTGTAGACAAAAGCAGGCCTGGGAAGACCACCTGGCACATTAGAGCCCCTCAAAGGCTGCATTTGGAGGCATCATTGTCAGGTGAGCACCAAGGAGAGACTCGTGCTTTCGGAGGCTCACTCTGCCTTAGCAGCTGGGATTGTGATTGAGAGCCTGGCTGAGGCGGGGCAGCAGTGGGGAGGGCATGGAGAGAGGCAGAAAGGCAGTGACGGGTACAGCCTCAGCTCTGGAAGGCTCACCTAGGAGAAGAGAGATGAGTCAAGTAGCTGTCGTTGCTGTAGGAAGCCACCTCAAACCTCAGTGCGTGGAGGAGTCCGAGTTTATTTCTTATTCACACCCTAGCCCAGTGTGGGTCTGCGAGGGGGCCTGGCTGGGGCAGGGAGGGTCCACGCCATGTAGTCATTCAGGGACCCAGCCTCCCTCCGTCCATTCCCCTGGGGCTGGCTGTCCTCTGCAGAGTGCCGGCCCGAGAGGGGTCAGAGAGGATGGGAGATCCTGCGGGAGGTTGGGGGCCAGGCCTGCGGTGGCCACACGGGGCTCCTGCCCACGTCCCAGCTGTCAGAACTTGGGCCTGTGGTCCCAGCGCATATGAGGGAGTCTCCAAAGTGTAGTTGAGCTGAGCCCAGAGCAGAAAGGAAACGGGTCTGGCCAACAGACAATACTGACTCTGCCACAGAATGTTTCAGAGGTAGAATCATCATCGGGCCCGTAATTGATCCCATATGGAGGAGGGGAGAGCTTCCGGGTTCCCACCAAGGAGCTTGGGGTGGATGCTTTAGTGCGGCCCACAGAGGCCACTGCCTCAGCAAGTGACACAGTGGGTCTATTCTAAAGGCACCTCGGGACACTTCACACGCTGCACGTGTCTCACTGTGGGACCTGCGTTCCATTTATAGGACCAGTGCTTCCTTGTGTATGTATATGTATATACGTACGTATATATAAATGGATATGAAACTGGGGTATAAGAAGACAACCGGAATGTGAAACAGGAATGTTCCCATTTCTGTGTATCATTCCTACCTCCTGCAGGCCCCTCCACTTCCTGATTCGCCTTGCTCCCTGGCTATAACCTTTACAACAAGAAGCACTTCCTGTGTCTGTTATACTCCAGATCCTTGCCTCCTCCATCCCGGACACCTGCAGCTGAGTCGCCCCTCGGCTGCCGTGCCCCCCTCTGGCTGAGGTCAGGGCCAGTCTTGTCCGAAACTTACTGCCATGGCCAGAAGCGGTGGCTCTGTAAGGGGCAGCCATTCTGGGTACATGAGTCCTACAGTCTAGCCTATGGAATTTGCTGAAATTTCCCTGTTTTAGGACTTGAAGCAGGGCGTACAGCCCACTCCCAAACTCAGATCTGTTTCTTTGGTTAGGAACAGGGACTGTGGAGCCAGTTTTCTTTGCAACGGCTTTGCCATTTCCTGACTGTGCGGTCTCCGGCAAGCTGATTAACCTCAGTGGCCTCAATTTGCTCACCTGCAGAATGGGGACGAGAGCTGTAACTTAGGCTTCAGACTGTGTGAAGATTAAAAGGATCAGCACACGTGAAATGCTTGCCAGAGCGACCTGTATGTTGGACCTGCCCGATGTGTGCTCATGATGTCATCCCTCTGAGGTTCTTAGAGAAGCCGGAATTTCCTTTGCAATTTTGTCTCTTGGGGCTCCGTTCTCTAATGAGGGGACGATGCGGCCTAGGGACACTGCTCCCTGCTGTCTGCTCGTAGGCAGGCTCCAACTTCCCTGTTGATGGAAGGCAACCGCTCACTGCCCCCCACTCTAATGACCTCATTAATTTTTCGGTTTCTCTGACCGTTCTCCATTCCCAGCCGAACTTTGGGGTGAGTGTGTTGTGTGAACTTGGGGGTGGGTTGGCTGGAGGCATCTCTCTTTGCAATCGTTGCTAAAGCATCACTGGTGTCAGGAGCTTCTGTACCTGACATTAAGCAACCAGAGATAGGATCCGCCTCAGGACACATGGGTATGTGACTCAACTGTCACAGGCCAGGGGGAGAGGTAGAGACCTGCAGGGCTCCGAGGCGAGCTATCGAAATAGGATGTACGTTCTCTAACAGATCAGTCTGTGTTTATGTGAAGAGGTACCTAGGCTGGGGGGCCAGTCGACGCACTGGTTCCATGGGAAGAGACAGAGTGAGACCAGGCTGGTGGGGGTAGAGGGGACCCAGAGGCAGATTCATCATAGAGTCTGAAAGTAGCATAATCAAGGTCAGTGGGGAGTGAGGCAAAGGGAAGGGCAAAGGGCAGGTCCCAGTTTGGTGGCAGGAGCCATTGACCAAGTCCTCTCCCCAGAGGAGCACCTTGGGGGAAGCAGGAAGCATTCCCTTTTGGAAAGGTCAGGTCTGAGAGGATGTCCAGGAAGCCGTGGGACACACAAGTCCTGCATCTAGTAGAGAAGCTGGTCTGGAAAGGCGTGCCTGGGCACGAACTTGGCACTGCTGAGGAATCAGCGGTGCGCCGGGACAGGAGCAGAGGAGGGGAGCGGGGCCAGCCGGAGAGAGCAGCGCAAAGACGCCTGTCACTTGTCTTCCTGAGTTAGCTGCATGGCATTTTAAACCTCTTCGAATTTCCTAGTGGAGTTAAGATGTGTGTTGTTATTTTACAAGGCCCTATTCAAAAAAATATCTGGGTAATTACTACACTCAGGAAACTGGCTCAAATCCACCAAGACCTAAAAATAGCGAGTTTCGGGACCGGTGGATTCTTTTCTCATGACAGCGAGGCCTCCAGGGCCCAGCCAGGCGGGGGGGCGGGGGGGGGCGCGGGCCCCCTTTACAAGCACAGTGGGAGGGTGGACCCGGAGACCTGTTGGCAGAGAGCTTTCCAGCGAATTCCGTGCCGCCAGAAAAACAGATGGAGGTGATGCCTGGGCTGTCTCCAGCCCACCAATGGGCTGTGTGTTGAGAAAAAGTGCTCATCGGAATGCCTCCTTCCTTCTGAATGTGAGGCACAGCAGGACGGTGGCCAGAGCGCCCCCCCGCCCCCCGCCAAGCCTCCGCAAAGGGGGCGGGGCACAGCAGGCCGAAGGTGGCGGTGCGGTGCGAAGGCCGGGGTGGGCGGGGGCGGAGGCAGGGAATGGCCGCAGTCCGCAAAACCCCGGGCGGCGCCCTGAGGATGTGCCTGTGATCAGGGGCATCCATTTCTTTTCTTTTTTTTTTTTTTTTTTTAAAGATTTTATTTATTTATTTGAGACAGAGAGAATGAGAGAGACAGAGAGCACATGAGACGGGGGAGGGTCGGAGGGAGAAGCAGGCTCCCCGCAGAGCAGGGAGCCCGATGCGGGACTCGATCCCGGGACTCCAGGATCATGACCTGAGCCCAAGGCAGTCGCTTAACCAGCTGAGCCACCCAGGCGCCCCAAGGGCATCCATTTCTTTTCTTTTTTTTTTTTTTTAAGATTTTATTTATTTATTTGAGACAGAGAATGAGAGACAGAGAGCATGAGAGGGAGGAGGGTCAGAGGGAGAAGCAGACCCCCCGCCGAGCAGGGAGCCCGATGTGGGACTCGATCCCAGGACTCCAGGATCATGACCTGAGCCCAAGGCAGTCGCTCAACCAGCTGAGCCACCCAGGCGCCCCAAGGGCATCCATTTCTGAGGCTGCGAATCCGTCAAAGATGCTACAATCCTCCTCCGAAAACTGATCACTGGTTGTGAAAAGGGCGTGCGGTTCCCCAGCAGCGAAGAAATGGCAAGTACCGAGGTCGAAGAACACGGTCCGGCCGGAGACGCTCTCCTCTGCCCTTGTCCACTCACCGATGTCCTTGAATTGCGGGAGTGTTTTCAGTCCAGCCCCACCTCCCGGGAACCGGAGCCCTTGGCCCGCCGGCGGGAGGCGCTCTGCGCCCGTGGGTGACTCACTCAGAGCCGCCCGCACCCTCCGCGCTGGCCTGTGACTCACCGAGGGACAGGGGGCGTCCTGGACCCCCGCTCCGCGCCGGCCCGCGGCGATTGCGCGTCGGTCTTTGAAAAGAACCAGGAAAATCCCGCATTGTGCACTTGCCAGTGCCCCGGACCGAGGGCAGGACGGAGAAGTCTGGGGACAGAACCGCACTGGAACCTGTAAACATTTCAGGAGTCTCCCCTCCACGCCCCGGGGTGCCTGCCGACCTCCGAGCCGGCCACTGTCCGGGAGACCCCAAGTAAGGGGATGAGACACAGGTTTTGACACTGGTCTGGAAGTAGAAGCACTTCCTAAGGCTGAGGCGCGTTGCTGAGTTCCTCAAGTGATATTTAGGAACTCAACACAATTGCTGACCCCTTGGATTATCTGGGTGCTTCGACTTGCAAAGAAAATGCCACTTATGGTAAAAGGAAATATGCAATTTATTTTGTCTTCCTCTCTGGCTCCATCAAATAGTATTTCTAAAATTCGCTTCCACTCTTTTTGTAATGGAAGGTGTGCTTTATTAATTGGAACACTGCATTTTATCATAGAGTTGGAGTCGGCTAAGCTTTTTCCCCAGAGAAGCTGGCTCTTCTTAGGACAATGCACTCAGCCGATTTTAGAGACAGAGAACATAGTTCATGTTCTCCACAAGACACAGCTGTTGGAGAGGGATGGGAGGAACTTTCGTCGTGTTCTTTTACCACTGATTTCTAAGAGTGAGTTAGTGAAATTTGAAGTGTCATAGGAAATAATCGCTGTGATTATGTTGGAGGTTAATAAAGGCTTGATTGGTGATGGACAGATGAATCCATTTCATGTCTAAACAATGAAATGACAAACCAGTTTGGTGACCATTGAGCAAGTCAAGAGTGTTTGCAAATTATTTTGGGAGAGATAGAAAGTGGTGTTCCCAAAGTATCTTATTTGCAGAATGCCCAAAGCAAACAAAACATGCCAGCCAGGCAAAGGCGTTTCCAGAATCCGAGATTTGAAGCTAGCTGTGAACTATTATTGCCAACACCGGTGCATTCTTTACGGTCTACTGGTTAGTTTTTAAAAGGTAGAAAAGTTAAAATTCAAATTGGGACAGCCTAGGACCCAGTCTCCTGATGTCTAAAACGTGACACATAATTTCATGGGAGAAAAAATATTTATGGTAAATTTAAGCTCAGCACTGGAAAATATTTTCTACTTCTGTGAGGTTTGGTTTGGTTTGTTTGTTTTTTTTTATGCGAGAATTATTTGAGAGAAAAACATATATACTATTTTCAACTAGTGGGTCATGAAACATAAAATGACAGTTTGATGGGTTAGTATAATATTTTAAGAATGATGATTGAGGGCATAGGGCTGGCTCAGTCTACGGAGCATGCGACTTTTGATATCAGGGTCATGAGTTCGAGCCCCATGTTGGGTGTAGAAATTCCTTAAAAATAAATAAATAAATATAGAATAAAATATAGCCCAAACTTTAAGAATAATGATCAACCAAAGCAAAGAGAAGAGCTATTTATAGGATGCTTTTTTTGAGAGTCATGCTTAGCATTTCCTCCCCCAGTCAAATACATATATTTCCACCATCTGCCTTTATATCCTACATTTAAAACTTTAGTGCATTTTGAATTGATTTTCCTATAAAATGTGAGATAGGAAATCTACTTTTTTCAGACAATCATTCAGTCCAATTACTATTTCTCTGATTATTGAGATTATGACATACTAAATTCTTACAAACACTTGTGTGTTTCTAAAGGTTTTTTATGCTCTGATCATTAATGGTCTATCCATTCCGTGACCAGAAAAATACCATTTTAATTATTAGATTGTAAATTGATCTGTTTAACATCTGGTAAGGGGGGCTGGTTTCCCTCCTCCAAAAGCAAATGTTATTTTACAAGAAACAAATTATCGTTGTATTCCAGTAAATGTGTTGTTCTAGGTAAATCTTAGAATAATTTTTCAAGGTTAAAAAATAGAATTCTATAGATTCAAATGTATTAACTATTACATTTTTAGATTCTATGAATTAGTTCTACTAAATTATATTAAATATATATAAAAATTAATACGTCTTCCTACCCAGAAGGATATTTGTCAACTTCACTTATTCAGAAATTTGTGTCTCTGAATAAAATGTTATTAGTGACTTTACAGAGACTCCGCATATTCTCTTTAAGTTTATTACTGGAATTTTTTTTTTACTAAAAATATAGAGATGATTTTTTAAACTTTCCTTGTTATTGCTACTATATCAGAAAGATACTGATTTCTGGGGGCACCTGGGTGGCTCAGTTGGTTAAGCAACTGCCTTCGGCTCAGGTCGTGATCCTGGAGTCCCGGGATCGAGTCCCACGTCGGGCTCCCTGCTTAGCGGGAAGTCTTCTTCTCCCTCTGACCTCTCCCCTCTCATGCTCTCTCTCATTCTCTCTCTCTCTCAAATAAAATAAATAAAATCTTTAAAAAAAAAAAAAAGAAAGAAAGAAAGATACTGATTTCTGTATGTTGGATTGTTAACCGGCCACTCCATCTGAGTTTGTTATTAATTAAAGCAGTTTTAAGAAGTTGATTCCCTTGGGCTCTTCAGGTAAACAATCAAATTGTCTGTAAAGACAGATAATGCTGCTTACTACTTTGCAATATGAAGCTTCATGTTTTTCTCATCTTATCTCATTGTCTAAAATTTCAAATCAATGATGAACCATACCAGTGACTGAAGGTTTTTTGTATTCTTGATTTTAAGGGGAGTGCCCATATTTTTAAAATGCTAAATATACTTTAATTGATGGTTTCAAATAGGTTATTAGATTACAAGAAAATTGCATTATATTCCTAGTTCTAGAAGTTTTTTAAAATTCAGAAATGAATATTATCAAATATTTTATGTATTTATATTAAATATATATTATATTTTATATTTATCAAGAATGCTATAGCCTTTTCCCCTTGACCTAGTTATTCATTCAAGAATTATAAAATGACTTCGTTTATGTTAAATTATTTTTACATTCCAGCAATAAGATATACACTTAGACTGGGGGGATTATTACTGGGATAGACTACTAGACAATATGCATTAATATTTTATTAAAGTTTTTGCATCTGTGAGTCTTATGTAGTTTAAATATTGGCATTTGTTCCCTAAAGATTTCATGATAATGATTTGTAAAATTATCTGAACACAGCAACATTACCGAAGACAGATTTTTTATAACTTCTAAAATTTCAAGAGCTCTTTCCTGGTTTCCTATTTATCAAGTCCTCTTGAGTTATTTGCATCTTTCTAGCAAAACATCAGTGTTTTCAAGTTGATATAGCATGAAGCCATGTTTCTAGCAATTTCTTTTTTGTATTTCTGAATAGTTTTGCCTTTTGTTTTTAAATATTGTTGTTTGGTAATTGAAGATTCATTAAAGTTATGTAACCTTTCTGAACTGTACAATCTAACAGTATAAAATGGCCACCTGTCTCTAGTCAATCCTCTTTGTCTTGTACGGAAGTCAGCATTCTATCAGAAAAACAGAGCCGCTGTTAGTACTATGAGAATAGGAGAATAAGGGACTTATCCTAGGAATTAGGGCTTACAGGTGTGGGAGGAGCTCATCGAATGAAGGTCTAGAAAGGGAAGGGGAGGATCAGAGAAGCTATTCACCAGCTCACTGAAGCCCCAGAGCTAGTGGACATAAGGTAGCTTGCAGGTCTAGCCTCCATAGTGGGACCACAAAGGGCAGTGCCCGTGGCAAAATCTAGGAAAACTTCTGCCTCAAGGGAGATATACTGCCTCTGAGTAACTGCCACCTGTCTTATAGGTGCCTGGTGGTGGCCTGGGGACATGGTTGGTTAGCAGGGCCAGCAGTCAGGAGGATGAGTTGGGCCCAGAGCAGGGGAACGTAAAGACAGCTAGGGTCTACCAGTTGTCTTTGCACTTGCCTGTCACTATAGCTGACCATGACAGCCTTCTATGATTAGTGACTTCTGCTGCTAAGGCTGAGCATTCCCACCTTCCAAGTTTTGTGCATTTCTCCTTTCAACTCTAAACAGAACCATACAGAAAAGGGGGTTCTGGGATATGTAGTTTTATTAGTCTTCACCCAGTTTATATAATACAAACCAACATACACTGAGTTATAGTTTATCTGGCATTAATTTATAATTGCTATTTTCATTTTGATATATTTTCTGAATATGCTCTGAAGCATACTTTGATACTTGTTTAAATAGATTTTTTTCCTGATTTTAAAATAAAAAGTTCTCTAGGTAACCACTATAAGAATATTGCAAGAATGTATAACCGATATTAATGTGGGGAAAATAAAATGATGCAAATATTGATTAATTCATAAGAAGTCATGAAAAGAGAAAAAAGGAACATAAAGCAGAGGGATGGAATAAAAGGCAAACAGTGAAATGGTAGATACAAACACAACTCTATCAGTAATTACATTAAGTGTAAACAGCCTAGATATTCCATGAAAAAAGATGAAGACTGTGACTCATAGCTTTTAAAACCCAACTATACACCATTTACAAAAAACAGACTTTAAACATCAAGACACAGGATGGTTGAATGTAAAAGGATGGAAAATGATATGCTAGGTAACCAAACCAAAAGAAGTTGATATACCTACACTGATGGGAGACAAAGTCAACGTTAAGGCAAAAGTGTTACCAGATATAAACATCTGAACATGATAAAGGGGTCAATTCACTAAGAAGATATCACAAATCTTAATCTATGCATCTGATAACAGAGCTTTAAAATATATGTAAAGCAAAATTGACAAGACGTAGAGGATAGATGAATTCACGATTATAATGGTAGATTTTAACACATTTCAAATGTGTTACAAAATGATTAAAAGCAGGGCGCCTGGGTGGCTCAGTCGTTAAGTGTCTGCCTTCGGCTCAGGTCATGATCCCAGGGTCCTGGGATCGAGTCCCACATCGGGCTCCCTGCTTGGTGGGAAGCCTGCCTCTCCCTCTCCCACTCTCCCTGCTTGTGTTCCTGCTCTCGCTGTCTCTCTCTCTGTCAAATAAATAAATAAAATCTTTAAAAAAAAATGATTAAAAGCAAAAAAAGTTGAATAATACAATTAGCAAATGACTTAATTGACATATATAGAGTACTGCCCTCTAAGCCCACAGTATGGACATTGTTTTGAATCATACATGAAGCATTTACCAAAACTGATCATGGCTGGGCAATAAAGCCAGTCTCCAAAAACTTTTCAAAGTTAAAATAATAAAGAGAATATTCTTCCCACAGTGGAAGTAAAGTCGGGGGGGGGGGAATCTAGAAAATCCCCCAACTGTTTGAAAATTAAACTGTACAAATCTAAATAATCCATGGGTAAAAGAAGAAATCAGAAAATACATTAGAGAATATCTGAAAGTAAGGGATAATGAAGATATGACCTATTAAAACCTGTGCTGGAAAGCTAAAGCTGAGTGTGAGAGAAAAATTCAAAGCCTGAAATTATTTACAAAGAAGACATGCTGAAAGTCAGCCTCTCAAGAAACTGGGAAAAGAATAACAAATCTAAAATGTAGAAGAAAGAATGAATAAAAACAAGGGCAGAGATCCACGAAATAGAAAACAAATTTACAATAGAGAAAAAGCAAAAGGCTCTTTCTTTGAAGACCTCAATAAAATTGATCAAGAAAAAGGAAAAAGACTATCCCAAAATTAATAATACAGTATATGTTAACTAACTTGAATTTAAATAAAACCAAAAAATGTTAACTAAAAAAAGGAAAAAGAAAGAAAAAAGAAAGACTATATGTATAACCAATATTATAAATGGAAAAAGGGAAATGACTACATGTCACATAGCCATCCATTTTACACACTCTTTCAAAGAATGAAAAAGAAGAGATGACTTCCCACTCAGATTTGAGGCCAGCATTAACATTATTACCAAAACCCATCAAGGACGTCACAGAAAGGAAAATGGTAGGCCAGTCTTTCTTTCGAATGCAGATGCAAAAATCCTAGATAAAACATAAGTGAAATTTAACAACATATGAAAATAATAATACATCAGGTCAAATTTGGGTTTATTACAATGTAAGATTGATTTAACACTTAAAATTCTATCTAATTTGCCACATTAACATCAAGAGTATAAAAACCATATCATCTAGATAGATGCAGAAAAGTAAAACATTTTATGAAATTTAATGCATTTTAAAAAACACCAAAACACTTGAAAACCTGGAATAGAATGTCCCATCTTTGATCTAATACAAAACATAAACAAATCTTTAAGTAAACCTCTTAATGATGGAATATTGAAGCTTTCCCCATAGATCAGGAATGAGTCGATGATATCACACAATTCACCATTATATTGTATGTGTGTGACAAGCCAAAGGGAAAAAAGGCAGAAGAATTACAAAGAAAGATATAAAACTCATTATTTGCCGAGGACATGATTGTGTACCTGGATAAACCAATGAGATCTAAATAAAGTATTCACATTAGTAAATTTAGAGAGGTTACTGAATATAAAACCAAAACACCAAAAAATCCATTGTATTTCTAAATGCCAGCAATAAACAAGGAGAGCAAGAAATTTCAAAAATGCATCATTTACAATAGTGTAAAAATCAAATACCTAGAAATAGATACATCAAAATATGTGCAAGACCTTTACATGAAAGCTACAAAGCATCTTTGGGAGAAAAAAGCGCTCTGTGAGTGGAGGGCTTTTCATCTCCATAGATTGCCAGCATTGTAAGGATGCCAATTTTCTCAGATTGATCTGTGGGTTGAACCCAATCCTAAGCAAAATTCCAGCATCCTGAAGCTTGGCAAGCTGATTCCAAAAGTGGAAATGCAAAATGCTAAAATAGCCAAGAGAATCTTGAATTAGAACAAAGTTGGCTTCCTTCTGCTCTAAGACACTTCCTTCAACGTCTAACCTAAGCACATCAGCTTTTTGTAGGCACGACTCATAAAGAGCACATGCTTGTATTTTGTTTTAAGGAACTTTCTGAAAGTTTTCTTTCTCACTCTGGGGTATTACATCATTTATATTTTTTTATTCTGGTTGCTACATTTCTGCTTACTTCTCTTATCTTGTTCTTTGGATTTATCTTCCACTTCTTTGTTGTTTCTTAATTTTAGTTTTTTAAATTTAATTTACTTTAACTTAATTTTTTGGCTGGTATGGAGGAGGTGCTTTATAATATTCTCTGGTCTTTGAAAGTTACATATCCTATTTTTTAGTTCTAGCAATGATTACACTGATTATTTTTAATACAAGCTTATGTGCTAGGCTTTTCTAATTCTCAGGATGAAGGTTTGAATGTCACTTTTTTTTTTAAAGATTTTATTTATTTATTTGAGAAAAATAGAGCACAATCAGGGGAGGGGCAGAGAGAGAAGAAACAAACACCCCACTAAGCATGGAGCCCCAACAGCTCGGCTCTATCCCAGGACCCTGAGATCATGACCTGAGCCAAAGTCAGATGCTTAACCGACTGAACCACCCAGGCGCCCCTACATGTTACTTTTTGATTTATCATCTATTGTCGCATCTCACCCAAGCCTCCAAGTACACACACTCACATACACACACCCCACAGTGATTGCAGTACTATCTTCTATCCGCTTTTCCACATTTTAAATATAATCTGGCATCTTATATCCACTCATTTAATTTCACTGTTTTTTACATTCTAAATCCTCTTTTCTTATGAATACATGCATTATTTACATTCTAAGAGTCCTGTGCTCACTATCAGCCATGTGGTAACTTTTCTTTTCAGGCCCAGCTTTTGCCTTACATCTTAGCTGGGAGGAACACATCTTCACCTAATGCACTCCAGGGTTTTGAGCTAGGAAAACTTGAGTCCTTACTATCCTTTGACGAAGTGTATTATGGGTTGTTTTGGCCACTTCCATTGACTAAAAGTTCAAGTGGGATAAAGTAAAAATGACATGAAATAATAGGAAGAAAATGTCTGAAAGCATTAACATTTTTTAAAAGAGAAACATTTTGAAAGAAAAACAATTGGAGGAAACTTGTCCTCCCAGATATCAAACAATAATGTAAGAGTATAGTGTTCACA
The DNA here is from genome assembly GCF_011800145.1 of Mirounga leonina. Lineage (NCBI taxonomy): Eukaryota > Metazoa > Chordata > Mammalia > Carnivora > Phocidae > Mirounga > Mirounga leonina. Next base: position 4,822,137 of record NW_023270865.1, on the reverse strand, counting down.
CATATATAGTATATTGAATAGTATAATATATTCCAACAATATAGTATCTTGTGTCTAATAAATTAATAAGCAAAATAGCGAACACCAAAACAGACCCAGGTAGATGTAGAGTCTAGTGAATGAAAAGATGTGGTATTTCAAATGCCTGAGGAAAAGACGAAGCATTGGCTTTTCCTAGGGAAAAAAAAGATAAAAATGTGGCTTTGAAGCAGAGAGTTCTCAGATTTCAGAAACATCAACGCAGGCGGCTGTGTGTTTGGTCCCTGAGAAGCAGGTGCGTTTGAGTCACAGTTGACACTTATCTGAGCCTGTGGTGGTGTGGGCGCATGTGCAAGACTGTGCGTGTGTCTGTGGTGGCGGGAATATGTGTGTGAGGGAACGTGGGGTGTGTGTGCGGTGTGTGAGTATGTGTGTGTGAGCGAATGTGTGTGAGTGTGTGGTGTGTGAGTGAATGTGTGTGTGAGTGAATGTGTGTGAGCAAATGTGTGTGAGCGAATATGTGTGGGTGTGTGAGCGAATGTGTGTGAGTGTGTGAGTGGATGTGTGTGGTGTGTGAGCAAATGTGTGTGTGTGAATGTGTGTGAGCGAATATGTGTGTGTGAGTGTGTGTGTGTGTGGTGCGTGAGCGAATATGTGTGTGAGCGAGTGTGAGTATGTGAATGTGTGTGAGCGAATATGTGTGGGTGTGAGCGAATGTGTGTGTGTGAATGTGTGTGAGCGAATATGTGTTTGTGAGTGAATGTGTGTAAGCGAATGTGTGAGTGAGTGTGTGTGAGTGAGTGAATGTGTGAGTGTGTGAATGTGTGTGAGCGAATGTGTGTGAATGTGTGTGGTGTGTGAGCGAATGTGTGTGTGAGCGAGTGTTTGTGAGTGAGTGAATGTGTGTGAGTGTGTGGTGTGAGTGTGTGAATGTGTGTGAGCGAGTGTGTGTGAATGTGTGTGAGCGAGTGTAAGTGTGTGAATGTGTGTGAGCGAGTGTGAGTGTGTGAGTGAATGTATTTGAATGAATGTGTGGGGTGTGTGTGTGGTGTGTAAGTGTGTGTGTGTGTGTATTGGGGGATGCAGTTGTCTGTGGAGCGTAGGAAACCGCCTTTTGAGAAGCATTTTATTTTTAGAAAGTGGGAACAGAAGTGGCGAAGGGAAATCAGATGCCGCAGGGGCCGATCTGCAAAGGCCTTTACATGCAGCGCCCCTCGTCACCTCTAACTCCATGATGGGAACGTCCCCATTTCACAGGTCAGAAAGTGAGGTTCAGGGTTTAAATATCCTTCCCAAGATTCCAGTCTTGGGCGGTCTGAGCCCAAAGCCTACTCCTTGCCCCCTGTGGCGTGGCCTCCACGTGGGCTGTGTGTTTCCCGCGCCGGGGGCCCCGGCCACCCTGCCCCAGGCGCGGCCCTTGCTCGCTGTGCGCTGTTCAGCTGTGCTGAGTGTGTGGATGAATGCCACAGAGGATGGCACTTAAAAGGGAAGGTCACACTTTCATCCGTTCCCTGCACTTTAGTCGTTAGTCTGTGTGGTCTGGTCTCAAGTGTAGGCACATGTAATAGCAATTCTCTTGAATTTGGTTTTTCTGACCCCGTCCTACTGAATGCTTTGTAGAGTCTGTCATGCAGTTTTATCGGGTGGCCTTTCCCGGTCACAGACCCAGCCTCATTGCCCATGTGTCAGAGCACCTCGCTGGACACTTGAGACAGTTCTGCTTTCAGAATGGCTGTGTGGGAACAGCACGGGACAACTTCCAGCTTATAATTTGAGACTCCCAGGGGGAAAAAAAATGTCTAGTATCCTAGAAGAAATCTGGCCATCTGTTGGTATACAGTGTTGGTTGACCTTGGCCCTTCTCCTTATACACACCAGGGCTTGAGCAGGGCAGCTGGGGACAAGACAGCCCAGGAAGGAGGTTTGCATGTGGTCCTGGCCCTTTATACAAACATCTTAATGTCCATCGGGATTCTAACACATACTTCCTGTCAGGAACCCCTGAGCCCTCATAGCCGCCTTCCCCCCTCCATCAGGACACAGGCGTGATATACCCCCTGGGCTGCCCGCTCAGCGAGAACTGCCAGAAAGACAGAGTGAGGCCTTTGCAAATCGGAAATTTAATTTGGTGGAAATAGTTGGGCCAAGTAGTTGAATGCACTTGTCAGGCTGATCTGGCCTTGGGGGTGATGGAGGAAGGGGCATAGAAGCTGACCCTGAGGACAGAAAGGAATTCCTATCCAAACTAGACCAAGAAAACATTCCAGGTCTCCAGCTCTGACAACTAGCTACCAGGAAGGTAAAGACAACTTGCAGGTTAAAATTATACCAGAGTGTCTCTACATTTCTATCAAGCCCAAGCCCTTCCTGGGTCCTGCAGGTCTAGCCTGGGTCCCTCTCCAGCCCATCCAGCCCCTCTGACTCCACTCTACCCAACTGCAGCCACTTTGGCCTCCTGGCCATGCTTGGAGTGCCTGGCCAGGTCCTGCATCTGGAAGCTCCCCCTCCCCCACCATGGCTGACTCCCCACCTGTCCCGCCTTCACAATATCACCTCCTTGGAGAGATGGTGGTGGATATCCCCCCATTTCCCCACCATCTAAAGAAGTGCTGTGGGATGAATGGTGTCCCTCTAGATTCCTACATTGAACCCTAATCCCAGAACCTCAGAATGTGACTATATTTGGAAGTAGGGCCTTGAAAGAGGGGATTCAGCTAAAATGAGGCCATTGGAGTGGCCCTAGTCCAACAGGACTGGTGTCCTTATAAGAGATTAGGACACACATGGCATGTCGCCACAGAGAAAAGACCATGGGTGGCCACAGTGCAAAGGGGCTCTGTGCAGACCACGGACAGAGGCCTCAGGAGAAACTGAACCTGCCCACATCTTGATCTTGGACTTCAAGTCTCCAGAACTGGGAGATATAAACAAGGAGGAGAACAAAAGCCGGAGAAATGTAACCAAAATGGAACCATCTTACGTGTGGCCCACTGATGCACATCTGAGACATACAGATGTGGCATTGCTAAAGGGTCTCATGACTAATGTTTTACTAGGTAATGAAGGGTAACCTATCTTGACAAGAGCTAACCGTCTCAGGCCCTACAAGCCTCACTTTCAACAGACACAAATTCCTTAGAGACTTCGCTATCCCTGACGCCCACTAACTACAAAGTACAGAATCAGCCACTCCTCTCAATCCCATTGCAGCTCTTCCTACCCACGCTCCAGCCCCTGTGCCTAAATAAAGGCACTTTTTGCACCGAAAATGTCTCCAGAATTCTTTCTTGACCATTCGCTCACTACCCCACATCATATTTTGGCTTCCAATGTTGGGCCTATCTTCTCATCTGGACCCCGAGCCACGGTTTAAACTTGGTCAGTGACTCCCTCTCCTTTACTCTCATTCCAGGGGCTCTTCAAGGAGTGCGGTCTTAGTGGAACACGTTCACGTGGATTGCTCAGGCTGCAGTCCTCTAGCCCGGGCTACTCTACAAGGAGGAACAAGAGCCTACCGTTTGGCTGGAAATTAGTGCCCTGGCCAGAATGGTAATGAGACCCAGAAACTTGATGCCCTCTCTTTATTTCCATCCTTATTACAAAGTTGTCCATCTAAGGGCAAGAGACAGTCACCTAAGTCACCAGGACGGCTGCCAATCTTAAGACTCCCGGATGAGGTTTCCTCCTCATTGGTCTAATGTGATCCCCTTCACATCCCTGGTCTAGCCTCTTCTGGCCATGGGACCTCCGCATGGAGCCAGCCAAAACCAATATCCGATTGAATTAAAACCCAAGCAGGAACCTGCTTCCAAGGGAAGCTGGCTGTGAAAGACCACATGTGTTGGAATATCGCTTAGATCATGATGGATTTCTATCTTTACTGCTTTCCGTCAATGTCCTCTACTAGCTGCTTACAGCATTGGGTAATTTCCCCTTGTAAAACCTTTCTAGTGTTTTCCTGGGTTAAAAACAGTGCGTTCTTCTCAGCACAGCACCTCATTTAGGTCCATTCACTGGCCCCCGTTTGTAGTGTAGGACATAATGGAGAAGTGGAGGGATCCTGGCACAGAAAGGCTGTGTTCATAGCAATTTCGTTGGAGGATGTCTCCAGTTGCTTTGACACTGGGAACCTCTGACGTATCCTGCATGGGACTCCCCCCAGAAGCCGGGAGGGGGGATTTCCTTGGTAATGGACCTTCTCTACTTTTCTAGGAACATGGGTTCTTCTTCAGTCCCCAAGGATTCTCTCTTGGGATGCTTTTTAACCCACCAGAATCAATTCAGATGGCAAGATTTAAGAAAGAAAAGCCTGATCTTCTGTAACACTGCATCACCTTGGTACCCCCTAGGAGATGAGGAAAAATGGCCCATTAATGGGACATTAAACTTGAATATGATCTATCAGTTAGATCTCTTCTGTAGGAAACAGGGCAAGTGGATAGAGGTATCTTCATGGCCCTAAATCAGGATCCCAACCTAAGGGCCTCTTGCAGAATGTGTTTGGCCACTAACCAGGCTAATAAACCCCCTCCTGATATATTGGATGATGATTATCTAAATAGGGCCATTCCTCCTAATAAACCTAGGCTAACAGAGGAATCGCAAGCCTCTCCGCATAAAGAGGATATTGCTGCTGTCACTAGCCCTCCTCCTTACAAGCCTCAAGACCCCTCTGCTCCCAGCCCAGCTGGACATACCAGGAGCGGAACTCCCTGTCTCCTGGGAGCTCCCCCTAAATATCCCCTTAGGGAGGTTGCTAATGGAGAAATAGGCACTATCAGAGTCCATGTCCCGTTCTCCATAAAACAACTCTTAGGTCAATATTCTGAGAACCTTTCTCAATTTATTGAGAGTTTTCAACAAGTAGCCATTGTGTTTGATTTGACCTGACAAGATAATATATACACACACATATATATGTGTATATATATATATACACACACACACATATATATGTATATATGGATGATATTATATATATCATGCTATCTTTGTTGCACCCTGGAGGAATGGAACCATATCTGGACAGGGGCTCCAGAGTTTGCTGTCCAACTGGCCACGAGAGATAGAGAACGTTATCTGGTAGGGGGCACTGCTGTCCCAATGACTGAGCCACACTGAAACTATCAGGAAAATGGAGCAAGAGAGAGACGGGATCCTATGATCACTTGCCTGATAGAAGGAATGAAAAAAGGATCTTTCAAACCTGTAAATTTGAACAAAATTCAGAAAGTCCCTCAAATTGCTGATGACAACCCGGCTCTGTTTCAGGGTGGCTTAATAGAAGCTATTTGTAAATACACAAACCTGGACCTAAGACACAGGAGGGAATAACTATTTTAAACATGCACTTTATAAATCAGTCGGCATCTGACATCTGCTGAAATTTAGTTTTTCTGGTCCTTCCGTCTTGTTCCACTCCATTCCTTGGATGAGACTTAATATATAAACTAGGGAGTAGGTTTGCTCTTACTAAAGAAGAGTATAGGTTGTCCTCTTTAGCACCTGGAGAACCAGACCCTTACCCTGATATCCCTTTTAATATCTGGAAGGTAGTAAACCCACAGGTCTGGGATTGCGATGTCCCAGGATTGACTCTTAAAGCCCAACCAGTTAAAGTGACCTTAAAACACCCAATCACAAAACCTCGTAAGAGACATTATCCCTTAAAACCAGAGGCAAAATAAAAGCTGGGTTACAACCACTTATAGACAAGTCTCTCAAACATGGTATTTTAGGGCCTTGTCAATTTCCTTATAACACTTCAATTTTACCAGTAAAGAGGCCAAATGGGAAATATCAAAAGGCATAAGATTTAAGAGCTATAAATGAGGCAGTGGTCCCTATTCATCCCAAGGTACCAAATCCATATAGTTTTCTCACCCAGGTTCCTGGGGATGACAAGTGGTTTAGAGTACGTGATTTATTTTTTTTATTTAAATCCAATTAGCCAACATACATCATTAGCTTTTGATGTAGTGTTCAGTGATTCATTAGTTGAGTATAACACTACTTGATTTAAAAGACGCCTTCCTTTGCATCCCTCTGAGTGAGGAAACACAGCCACTGTTTGCTTTTAAATGGGCCTCACCTTCAAGCCCACAGGCTGCCAAATAACTTGGACAGTCTTGCCATAGGGTTTTAGAGACCATCCTCACTTATTTGGGGCTGACCTTAGTAAAGACCTCCATGAGGGATTCTTGCCTCAAGGGACTATAATTCAATATGTGGATGATATTTTAATGCGTAGTCCCACAGAGGAAATGTCTGATAGCAATTCTGTAACCTCACTTAATTTCTCGGCAGACAGAGGTTATCACATCTCCCCTAAAAAGGCACAAATATCTAAACAGAAAGTATAATATTTGGGGTACGAACTAACATCCGGTCATGGAACTCTATCTACTGTTAGAAAAAAGATTTTATTCGATCTTGAGCCCCCAACTGCAAAAAACTCCACACTTTCCTAGGCATGGCAGGCTTTTGCCGCCTGTGGATTCTTGGACTTGGGCTCTTAGCCAAGCGATTGTATGATTCAATTAAAGGCAAGAGCCTTTACTCTGGACTAAAGCCCAGCAGACACCTTCAAAGCATTAGAAGCTAAGCCTTTATCAGCCCCAGCTTTGGCTCAACCTAACTTAGAAAAAACTCTTTTGCTTTACGTATGGCAAAAAAACAGGGTCAAGTTTTGGGAGTTCTGACCCAAAAATGAGGAAATGAAATGAGACTGCTGGGCTATTTTTCAAAGTCACTTGACAATGTAGCACAAGGGTGGCCGGCTTGTCTTCGAGTGGTGGCTGGGATTGCCCTCCTGGGAAAGTCTCCTGTGATGACATAACATCAGGTCCACGTGTTTTAGAAACTAAAGGCCACCGATGGATGATGGGGGTGCCGACTTACTAAGTACCAGGCCAGGCTTTTAGACATACCTGAAGAGGTCCTTGAGACCTGCCAGACTTCAAACCCAGCTGCCCTTATGCCCGGACGTGACCATCGTACTCCTATAGAACATAATTGTTCAGAAGTTATTGATCTTGCTTATTCTAGCAGATCAGACTCAGAAGATTCTCCTATTGGTAATGCAGATGGTGAAGGGTGCGCTATGGCCCATCTAACGCAGACTATCGAGGTCAGAGCCCTCCCAGCAAATACATCTGCCCAGAAAGCGGAGCTAATAGTGCTCCTTTGTGCTTTACAATTGGCAACAGGTCTCAGGATAAATATCTATACTGACTCTAAATATGCTTTCCTAGTCCTACACGCACGGGGCAATTTGGAAAGAGAGAGGGTTATTAACAAGTCATAACTCTCCCATTAAATATGGACCTGAAATAACAGCCCTTTTAGAGGTTGCACACAAGCCTAAGATGGAGGCTGTAATTCACCGCAGGGGACGTCAGAAGGACACGTCTAGGGACACTAATGAGAATGACCTGGCGGAGCGTGCTGCCAAGCAAGCTGCGCAGAGCCTGCAGGTCCTGTACGTGTTGACACCAGTAACAAACAGAGCCCCGGTCTACTCAGACCAAGACATCCAGGTAGCCCCAGAATGGGGGTTTTCCAAAAATGCACAAGACTGGTTTATAAATGATAGAGGAAAAGTCTTTATACCCAAAGGCAACCAATGAAACTAACGCAGGGTATACATCAGGCTACTCATTTGGGTAAAAAGGCCCTGGAACAGATGATTATGAACACTTTTGATGGGATTAACTTAACCATTACCAATCTTGTGCTGTTTGCACCCAAGTAAATGCAGAGGGCACAATTATCGCCCCCTTTAAAACCAGTCCAAAGTGGGGGGACATATCCTGGGGAGGACTGGCAACTCCATAAGATGGATTTTACAAATGTCATCTTATAAAGGATATAAATACTTACTGGTCTATGTAGACACCTTTCCTGGATGGATAAAAGCCTTCCCTTGTGAAACAGAAAAGGTCACTGAAGTGACAAAAAGTTTATTAAGGGAAATTACCCCTAGAACTGGATTCCCTCGGTCCACACAAAGTGACATTGGACCATCTTTTATTGTACAAATAACTGAGCAAATAGCTCTGGACTTAAAAATTAACTACTATTTGCATTCGGCCTGGCATCCACAATGTTCCAGGAAGGTGGAAAAGGCCAACCACACCTTAAAACGACATCTTGCCAAAAGTAAGCATTGCCACTCAAGAAAACTGGGTTACTCATTTAGCAGTAGGACTTCTCAGAATGAGAATTGCCCCAGAGCAACGAATAGGGGTAAGCCCCTTTGAATTACTATCTGGATGCTTGTTCTCACTGTAGACCTGTCAAGAGATGGAGACTATAATGCTTTGTTGAATTATTCACTTGAGGCTGGGTTAATCCATAAATCTCTACACCAATATGCAGACCATATCCTCCCTAAACCTGATCTGACATTTACTAATAACCCACCTCATATAGACCCAGGAGATGTGGTTTATGTAAAGGATTGCAAGTCTAATACAGCCGGGGATTGACTCCAAAACGGAAGGGCCCTTACAGGTCATATCATGTATCACCGCCACAATTAGAAGGCCATTCCTCGTGGATTCATATATTAAGAATTCAAACTGTATCTTCCTCACAGGACCCCAGGGTGCCAGCTTACATGCTTTCTTACTTCCGTGATCATGTAGAAAACCTTAGGCTTCCTTCAAATGACAGCGAACATTGTACCTCTCTTTCTCATTCTCTTTTTTCCAATTTATACTGATAATTCCTTCTTAACATGGGCACAGCATTATGCTGAACTTCAAAATCAAACAGCGTGCTGGATACATGGGATTCTGCCTGTATTCGGCACATCTGGTCTGCCTTGGTGGATCTCCCTATCATGGGGCATTCCTCATGTATTTATGTCTCAGATATGACCTGGGACCCAAGTACTACTATATTACATGATAGCTCTATCGCAGAGCAAATATGGCCTCTGGCCTATGATCAGTGCCACCTGGAATCATCCAGGCCATAATCAGATCCCAAACCAGTAAAGTTCTAACTGAATCTACTCGTCCACAAATAAATACACACCAGAGAATGCCTAAACGATAAACCCCACCTTATCGGTATACACAGGATGGAATATATCAGATCTGGGACGGATATGTATGGCTCACCCCCACAATAGGATGGCTGAGTCAGAAAACAATTCTATGCTGGGAACAGAGAAACCATACTTATGATACATGGGCAACGTCACAGGGCAGTTAAGATGCCTGTCATCAGCAACAGGTTCACAAATCATTGTTCTTCAGGCCACCGAGTAGTCTGCTACTGATTAGACAGGGAGGCCCAGAACTAGGCAGCCGGCTCCTAATGGGACCCAGTGGCTACTCGGCTCTAACCTACGGCCATGGCTTCCCCCAGGCTGGCTAGGTCAGCTAGCCACTGTACTCTGGGTTTTGCCTGGATGCACCAACGCGCTATGAAAACATTACTAACGTGGCCAACCTTCCAAATTCAAAACAACCGTGGACATGTCCCATGTTTCATTGGTATGACCACCTAAGGTCCACCTTTGTTCCCTCTTTAGGACTGGAGGATGTCACTTGGCACATGGAAGCCCTTAATAAGTACACGGTCAAAACCCTAAATGACTCCCCAAATAGCATTGCCCTGTTAGATACTGAAGTGACACAGACGCATAAAGCCGTCCTACAAAATAGAATGGCATTCGATGTTTTGACAGTGGCAAAGGGGGTACCTGGGCCATTATCAAAATGGAACGTTGTGTATATATTCCGGATTGTCACAAAAATGTAACAGGGTTGCTAAAAGATATGAATACTCAAATTGGCGTTTCAAAGGATCCCTCCCACTCCTTTCATAATTACACTCCTGGACTGGAGGGGGATTCTGGTCATCAAAGGACTCTTATTGGGACTTCTTTTGCATGATAATTGTAATCATGTTTTGCTGTTTTTTCGGACATCCCTCCACCTGGTGCCTAGACTCCTTCATTGCCATAACTTCAAGTGGATGGATGATCCTTTCTACTCAAGGAGATTCATATATGCTGTCTACCTTGGATTCAGCTGCCTCTTTCTTTCAAAATTCCTACATATAAATTCCCAACTGACCAACACTGACCCATAAGAAAGGATGTCTCTACCCTCCTCATTCAGCAAGAAGAGGTTAGAGAAGATGAAACCTTGCACCCTCAGCAACTCTAAAGGTTTAAGGGTCAAAATTGTTCAGGGGGAAATGAGAACAAAGGCAAGAGAAACGTAACCAAAAAAAGAAAAAGAAAAAATGTTACATGTGGGTCACTGATGCACATCTAAGACATACAGATGTGGCATTGCTAAAGGGTCTCATGGCTAAAGTTTTACTACGAAGGGTAACCTACCTTGACAAGAGTTAGCCCTCTCAGGTCCTACAAGCCTCACTTTCAACAGACACAAATTCCTTAGAGACTTCGCTATCCCTGACGCCTACTAACTACAAAGTACAGAATCAGCCACTCCTCTCAATCCCATTGCAGCTCTTCCTACCCACGCTCCAGCCCCCAGGCTAGAATAAAGGCAGTTTTTTGCACCAAAACTGTCTCAAGCAGTCTTTCTTGACCGTTTGCTCACCAGCCCCGCATCCATAAGTGCCCGTGAGTCCCGCCTGGGGCACACTGTTCCTGGGGCCAAGCTCACAGGCAGTCACCCTTGCTCTTCCTGCCCCTGAGCCCCTGACTTTCATTAACGTATAAATCAGACTTCTAAGCACACATTTGGTTCTGTGCTCACTTTCCCCTCCAAAAACTCCACTGAATAGGGGCCACTGCTGCGAAGAAGTCCCTCAATAAATCCCTGTTGCGTATTAACGAGTCATTAATTCTCCAGCAAGCAGAAAGGCTCAAACCGTAAAGGGACACTCAGATGTCCCCATGGGTTTGTTAGTTCTCTGGTTCCTGAACTGTCCAGATTGATTTTTCAAAGGCACTCAGATCATTTAGGTGCCCCCAAACCGGCGTTACGCCTATAATGGATCGTCAACCTTTTTGGAAACGTTCAAGGCCATTGTTGCTTGTTTGGTTTTCGGTCACTTTCCCCCACTTTGCTCTGGTTTAAGCTGCCTTATACACTGCATATAAATGAGCTTAAGCTGTTTTGAAGAGATTTGTATGAAATTCCCGGGGATAACTTCTGATAAGCCCAATTCAGACATACAGGAATGGGAGAAGAGTACGCAGTGGGAATACGGAATTTGTGACACTCGGCTTGGACCATTTATATAATTCATATCATAGAGAAAGTTGTAAGTCTCTCTCAAGACATTGCCCTTTCATTTTGATCCTAACAAACGGGCTCAGGTTGTTTGGGTTTCAATCTTTACAAAATTGCTACAGGATTTTCAAGACCGCTCAGGGTCACCTCTTCCAAGAATCCTTCCCTGACTTTCTCAAGATGTAGAAACGTCCCTCCTACCTCCCCCCAACCTCGAGGTCCCATGACAGCCCCACGGTGAACCTATCCCCTCCACAGTCAGCCTGGCAGCCTCCCCCTTCTGACTGGGTTGTGGCTTCCTGGTCCTGCAGGACCAGCGGGCCCTCGATCACTATGGAGGTTGGAACAATTCCCCTGTGAAAGGCAGGGCAACACTGGCAGGGGTTTTGAGGGCAAGAGCCTGCCATCCTGGCTCCCCTGGGATCTGACCCCAAGCACATGGCAGTAGGTGGGAGCCCAGGAAAGCCTGTATGCTTGACGGCAGCCTGGGGGCTCTGGGGTGAACACAGCAGAGCAGGCCTGCGCCTTCTACACTTTCCTCTGCGTGAGGAACTGTGCCTGCCTCCCCAGGCAGCCTCCAACAGCCCGAGGCCTTAACCTGCCCCAGAGTGTTATCAGCTCTTCTAGTGGATCCCTCTTGAGTAAAACTTAGTAATTTTTTTTTTTCTTTTGCATGCATGGTGATATTTTCAAGGGTGGAATTTCCTGAAAAGAGTTGACCACTTGCCTGTAAAGGGTACAGGGATGGTTGGCTTTATGGATTAACCTGGCTAAGCCATGGTGCCCAGAGGTTTGGGCAAACACTAATGCTGGTGTTCCTGTGAAAATATTTTGTATATATCACGAACGTTTATCGTCAATTGACTTTAAGTCAAAGAGAGGACGCTTGATAATGTGGGTGGGCCTCATCTAATCAGATGAAGGCTTTCAGAGCAAACACTAATGTTTCCTAGAGAACAAGGAATTCTGCCTCAAGGTGGCAGGATCAACTCCTGCCTAAGTCTCCAGACTTCTAGCTGATTGTGTCAAGGGGTCTGGCCTACAGATTGTAGACTTGCCAGCCTCACAACCATGTGTGCTAATTACTTAAAATATATCTTTTTATATCTATCGTTGATCCATCCATCCATCTATGCATCCTATTGGTCCTATTTCTCTGGAAAACTCTGACCGACAAGGTACATATTTAAAACGTGATGCTGGTATCAAAACAAGCTGTACCTGTATAAGGACAGGTGTTGTTGTGTTAATGCAGGCAAGTTGACCCGAGCTCCTGTTCACTGAAGAAGGCGGAATGAATGCAGGACGCAGACCTTGAGCCGGGCCAAGAGCAAGCCTTGCCTGGGGGCCCCATCTTGGGGGCTTGAACACGGTCTCATTTAATCAGAGCAACACCTCTGCAAGGGAACAATTGTTCCCACCTTGCAGGTAAGGAAACTGAGGCTTGGAGCAGTAAGGGACAGGAGGAGTCACACAGCCGGTGAGGGGTGGTTGGGAGTCCGTCCAGAGCTCTAGCTCTTTCTGCAGCATAACAAAGACCCCCAGGGGAGGGCAGGGGAATGAGCCGGGGTTATGACCGGGCCTGGAGCACAGATGCTCTAACTAGTGGCCGCCCCTCCCCAGGAGAGGGGTCTGTGGCCCACCGCATGGCCTGCAGCAGCACCCAGGGCCAGATCCAGGACGGGGAGTGGCCTGTGGCCCTTTGGTGCGTGGCCCCACACACGGAGGGGGAGGAAGAGTGAACCCACACGCAGACGTGCACACAAGCACACACAACTCCAGGGCCAAGCACGCCCAGTTCCACTGGTTGGTCCTCTCCTTTCACTATTTTAAAACAAATTAGCTATAATATCTCATCAGGTTAACAATGTTCCCCCACCACTTATCACCTTCATTGGAAATTCCAGTTTCTAGATCCAACACAGTAAATTCAACAAGGGATATAAATATTTAAAAGAAATTCAAAAGCAATTTCTTTTGGAAAGCACAGAATTACCTATTCCTTGAGAACAATCACTGTTTAATTTACTGTGAGCATCCTGCATACTAATTTACCTTATAATAAAATATATCTTCCGTGTCTTTTAAAGTCCTTTTAGAAATGAAAAGTAAATTGAAGTTTTCCTTTTAAGTGCAGGTATGAAATAATTCATAGCAAATAAATGCCTCAGGCAGATTATTAAATCCCAAAGGGGTTTTCAATATTCTCTGAGCGGTTATGGAGGGTCTGTGATGGCCAGTGAGTCAACTTATTCATCATTAATTTCACAGTCTGTCTACCACAGATTGGGGGTCAAAAACTTTGGCCCTTGTCAGTTCTAGCCCTCTCTCTTTATAAATAAAGTTTTATTGGGACACGTCCATGTCTATTTGGTCCATACTGTTTGTGGCTGCTTTTGTGCTATCACGTCAGAGGTGGGTCATCGTGACTGAGACCCTATGGCCCACAAAGCGGGAAATATCTACTCTCCTGCTAGAAAAAGCTTGCCAAACCCTGCCGTGGGTGGTCAGATGGAGTTTTCCTCTTTTCCCTCCATTTCATCTTCTTTCATCATAATTACTCCAAACCTCTCTTTATATTTAATTTTCAGGGAAAGCTCTCACTATTATCATGAATTACTCATCCTAAGATAGTCTTAATATTATGCATAGTATTTTAATATTTAATTATCACGTCTAAAAGGCAGTGTTCTCAGTTACATAAATATTGCTGAGGTTTGAAGAAAAAGAAGAGAAGAAAGTTTATTTAAGGCTCAGTTCTGGTGGGTTTCTAGGTTTGAAATACAGAGGCACACTGTTCAAGACTGAGCTCATGCAGACCTCCAAGCATAGTGCATACACCAGATAGTGTATAAAACACAGGACAAACAGGAGGGCAAAAACCTAGAACCCTGCTTCTTTCTGGTGACTTCTTGATTGTGCTTAAACAAGAAACATTGTAGTTAAAATGGACTGGTTGTTTGGTCAGTGATATTCTTACATTCACTGAATAGGCAACATATTTGCAGGAATCTGCATTTTACTCCTGGGGGACTTAAACTGTTTTTCACTCTCAATAGAAACATGTATTGCATGAACCTTTGTACTTTTTCTGAATTACTCTTCCTGGGCGGGGGCGTGGTGAGGTTGTTTTTCACTGCTTTCTATTCATTGAAGACGTTGATTTGTTCTTTTCAAAAAGTGGAAACAAAATAACAAAAAACTTCATTATTTACTTTTATGCTTAAAAGTGTTTGTCTTTAGTGATCATTGACAAATGAAACACCATCTGACCTTCAAAACTAAATCCTTACTTTCACAGGTCCTGCGCTGAGCGGTAGGAACCCACCTGGAGTGTTGGTGAAGGTAGCTGCAGAGCTGAGCCAGGGCGGCCAGCGTGGTAGCCCTGCTCTGAGCCAACTGGAAACCACCTCCAGTTGGCTCTTCCATGTTGCGCAAGACCATCCATAAAGCACACATGAGGGCTTTTCTCCCCCAGTCAACGAGACACGAAGAACTCCCTACAAGGAAAAACACGTGCTGTCCTGGCTCCTCAGCACCTGTCACCCATCTCCTGTCTGCCAGCAGTTTTCCCCTGGGATGTTCTACACACCACATGGAGCCCCTGGGATTGTCATAAGATGGAAGCTTCCGAGATTTGTGGTCCCTGACTTCAGTGACACCTTGTGCCCTCCCAGCCCTGTCTGTGGACACCGCTGGGGTAATGGGTGTGCTGGAGCTGGCGTGGAGGGTAGATGTCTGTCGCCCCACTCTTGCTACCTGTCTGTGCTGCCCTCCTGACCCCCCTACCATCTCACACGCAGGGAATTTTCACATATGTGGACATACACATACAGAGTCGATCCTCCTTACTCAGGGACTCCATATTCCTGATTCACCTGCTTGCTAAAATTTATATCTCTCTCCGCCCCCCCCCTCCCCCAATCAGCACTTGTAACACTGCCATGGTCAATCAAGGGCACGTGTAGAGTGAGGGAAAGAATGTCACCCAATGTGCTCATTTCCAGCTGAGAGAGAACAAAGCCAGACTCTGCCTTCTTGTTTCAACACCCCCTACGCAAACAAGTGTCCTTTATGCAAGTCTACATAGTACCATGTTTTCCTCACTTGGGGGCCTTTTGTCGATTTCCCGATTTCAAGTGGCTCAAACAGTGCCCACGTGCTGTCTAGTGATCCTGAGGGCAAGAAGGCTATGATGTCCCCTACAGAGAAGGTGCGGGTTCAGGCATACGCTGTAGTGCTATTGACAGTGAATCCAATGTTAACTGATCAATTATATACATTAAATAAGGTGTCTTCAATAATTCATTAACAATAAAACAGAATTATATATCGATTGGTTGATGAAAATGTTATGACGAGAGACTCAGAGGAAACTAACCCTGCATCTTCTTTAGGAGCCATGGTTCAGGATTCGCTAATTTGGTGCGTGGTGCAGCTTTGTAGACATAATGTGAATAGTGAGTTCGGGCTGCATCTGACGTCACAGAAATCCGACATGTATCGTGTCCTCGATATAGTCGGGCGTGGTGGCCCTGTTCCAGTGATCATGAAGGACATTGCACAGCATCCTCTGCTCACCTGAATTCCCAACCTCAATCTCTGGAGCCCAAAATGAAGAGACTTACACATTTCTCCTTTCATCTCTGATTTTTTGTTTGTCCCGATTTGTTGGGAAGTGCAGGAACATGGCAGGTCTCTAACACTTGTTTTGTTCAATTTTGTTTTTATAATTTACAAGTGTCCCAAGGCTGACGTTAAGCCCAAGGACATGCACTGTTTGGGCTGTGCAGTGTTTATGAGACTTCTAAATTGGTTACATTTGGAAATCCAAAGATTTCACATAAAATGCTGAGAGGACCGTGCATGTACCTCTCCCTCCCACCTCCTTGTTACCGATCTCCCAGTCCAGCACCTTGTAAGTCGCTGAGCAACCGCAAAAATCAGTAGCTGCCCCCCATCACTGAGTGTAGATCTGTCCTCGTCATTCTCAGTCCCGACAGAGTGGAAGAGCTAATGAACTGCTTGGCCCTCTGGCTTTGGGGGAGTTCTCCCTCCAGTATGGTCTTCCTGGAACTTTCCTGATGGGGTTGATATGCTGCAGTAAACCACCCCCAGTTGGCTCTTCTGTGTTGTGCAAGACCATCCATAAAGCACACAAGGGTTTTCTCCCCCAGTCAACGAGACACGAAGAACTCCCCACAAGGAAAAAGAGGCAACATAGCCAGCACACGTGTCAGCCTCTGAACCATGTGCTTGTGCAACTCGCTTGTGCGTTCTGTACCTGCTGGGGGCCAGAGATACAGAAGCAACCCCACCTGATGATGAAGCAGATACACTCATCCCAACTTGCTGGGTCAGGTAGCACCATGTCCATAATGGAAAGTTTGGGTTCTAGGCATTAGAATACTGAATCTTGAGCGTCTCTCAACTGGAAATAGCCTCTTTTTTTTTTTTTTTTTTTTTTTGGCTGGAGATAACCTCTTTTCCCTACTTGTTTCGCTGTTCTCCACCTCCAGGCATACCCATGCCTCAGCTCCAAGGATGAATCTTGGCTGAACAGAAAAAGATGGATGAAGCGACAGCTCAATCTCTGAGACTGAGTATCAAGTCACCCTTGACATCCATTTGAGTCAGGACCCATCCACGTTCATGTGCATCTGGTATCCGAGTCTGAGCCGTTGACAGAATGTCTGTGTGGATGGCTGGGGGTTCCATTTGCCTCCTCTGCCTGCCTTACTTATCTTACCAGCTGTCCCACCCCCACCACCTCTTGCCAGAGGCCCTTTTGACAGAACTCCTGAATTCCTGCTTAGCTGTTCAATCTGATGCCATGTCCTGCAATGTATTTTTTAATTCTTTGTCATAGGTTTAGATGATCATAGAAAAGTTGCAAAATTGTGAAGAGTTCCCATATGCCCTTCATGCAATTGTCAAACCAGGAAATCAACACTAAACTATAGATCTTGTGAAATTATACCAGTTTTTCCTCAAACGTCCTTTTACAGTCCAGGATCCCATATTGTGTTTAATTTGTTGTGTCCTTCGTCTCCTCCAGCTTATGACAGATCCTCAGTCTTGTCTTTCATGACCTCCAACCCAGGCCCCCTCCGGTGAACACGCTTCAGCCTCTGTCCTCACTATAGCTGAATACCCTGTTTCCTTCCCCTTATCTACCATGTGAACTCCTAATCAGTACTCCAGATAATATTATTTAGGCACGTAATGCTAAGCCTCAGTGCCTCAACATAATAGCAATTTACTCTCACTTACTCGAGTCCTGTGTGGATGTTCCCGGTTGGGTGGCTCTCCTGAGCTCTCCTCCACGTGGTAGGGACATCTTAGGACACTGCTGTCCCCACCTCGTGGCCTCTAAGATCAGCACAGAAAAGAAGAAAGAGGAGAAGTATGTGTGGAAGCTTCCGTTGTTTCTTTAAATAGCACAAGCCACACAGGCTCGCATCATTGCTGCCCATGTTACATTGGTCAGAGCGAATCCAGATGCAGGAGAGAGGGAAATGCCGTTTCCTGTATCCCAGGAGGGAAATGAGGCAGGGTATTCAAGTTAGACGATTGTCTCCGCTGCTGGCCACCCTTTTGGTCATCAAACAGCCTTCTTTTTCTTCCCACATGCTACAGCTTGCTCACACTCTTCCCGAGAGAGAACGTGCACACCCGTTCAGTAACAGTAGCCAACTCCAGGCCCAGGATCTCTGAATGGATCTGGCCTCTCCATGAAGAACAGGGGCAGCGCTTTTGGTCTGGTCTCCTGTGACCTGAGGGATACTTGATTTGTCATTGGTTTCCCTGATATCCAATCAATAGTGGTGGATCGGGGCCGGGGAACTGCATGGACCCCTCCCTCTTGGAAAAAGGAAGTAGGGAAGTCTCATACCCATCACTAGCCCATAGATGTACTTTAGTCCTGCAGGACGGGTGTGGTGATTTTCTCTGCTCTGGATGCTGAGACCCCACAGTGACAGACCTCACCTTCTGGGGGCTCCTCCTTGCTCCTTATTTTGCAAGGCCACGTAAGAATGGGCTTCGGGGAGTGCATTCTCCTGTTGGCAACACAACTTTGGGAGCTCACTTCCTGTTTAGCAAAGACTGGGGCCTCAAAGTTTATTAAGTCCCAAACAACTGAAGGATTTTTTGGGTCCCGACTCATGGTATTCTTGGCAGTGCAGTCGTCTCAAAAACATAGTGACTTCTGATCTATTTGTACCAGTAACCATACCCCTTTCTTGGATGTCATTCTGGAACCTACTTCATTTCCCTGCCTCCTCACTGCTGTGAATCTGTCTCTCAACTTAACAGCAGCTGTCTGAGGCCACCGGGGTGAGTGGGAGGTCCGTGCGCTTACTCACACGTTGGCCCTGGGTCACTTTATGGACTTAGAAAGTTCACCAGCACTTAACGAGTTCAAATTATTTTTTATTCCCATACTTACTGGTTGGGGACTAGAAGGTTACCTTTTGCAACCCTACAAGGCCCTGAATTTCTGGACCCTATTACCTTTCATTTTCTGCTCAAAACAGCCAATTACTTCCTGAGCTCATCTCTTTCTTATATTGCCTTTCCAAACAGATCCACTTCCAATTAAAACACCTTTCTAATATTCCATTTTCCAAGGACTCCTCCTATGAGCCTGCAGTGATGGGGTCTGCCTTCCAAGTCCCCGCAGACAGCCATCTTGCCATGTTTTGTCAATACATAGCATCGATGTTCGGCCACCAGCGAGCCATGTGTCTTCCTCGCCTCCTGCCCAACTGCTAAGAAAATGGCCACATAGTTGTTATAGTAGCAACTTCCTGCAAGATACCACTTTCCATAGCATTCAATAAATCATGCTAGTTGTTGCAAACAACCCCCAATTCCAGTGGCTCCACAAAATAAATTCATTTCCCACCTTCCCCATACCCACTGAGGATTTTCCAGGTAGGGCACCCACCTTCAGACAATGACTCAGTGATCCAGAGCCTTCCGTCTTGGGATGCTGCTGTTTCCAGTATGGGGCTCCAACTTCTCACAGGAGAAGAGAGGAAAGGATCAGGTGTCCAAGATATTTTATGGGCCAGCCTGGATGTGTCATACATCACATCTGCCGGCGTTCCGTCAGTTGGAATTAGTTTTATGGCCTCAGGTACAAAGGGATGGTTAAGGTCATCCACCTGGGTGTCCAGGAAGATAATTAAATGGTTGAAAATAATTAGAATTATTTCTGGCACAAAGACTGGTCCGAAATGTCACCTGATATCTCTGCAGAATCAGGCATTTCCCTTCCACTGACACTGTGTCTTGTACATAATTTGCACCTGCCACTTTGATTAAAAATTATTTTATTGTCTGTAGACCCGCCAGGTAAGGAGTGCCTTGAGGTTAAGAACTGTCCCGTAGTGCTCGCTTCGGCAGCGCATGTACTAAAACAGGAATGACACAGAGAAGATGAGCGAGGCCCCATGCAAGGATGACATGCAAATTCATGAAGCGTTCCGTGTTAAAAAGAAAGAAAGAAAGAAAGAAAGAAAGGAAGGAAGGAAGGAAAGAAATGTCCTGTATACATCTCCGTAGCACCTGAGCCTGGCACACGAAGGTGTTGAGTGCTTGTCAAGAGAACGAGGTGACCAGAGGGAGGCCAGGCTAGGAGAAAATGTTGAGAGGCTGTTCCTCCTTGTAGAGCAGGATGGGGTTTCTCTAGTAGAAAGGGAAAAATTGGAGGCTATCATAAGACATATTTTCTAATAAAAATGAATGTAATGGGAAAAATTGGAGGCTATTATAAGACATATTTTCTAATAAAAATGAATGTAATATCATGTTCTTTTTTATTTATTTAAGTGGGCAACTTGTTTCCCCTTCTCTTTCTTGGCATTCACTTGGTAATTTTGCATTTCCCAACGGATTAGTCTCAACACAATGAAAGCTCCCAGTAGAGGCTATTATTTATATTTCTTTGAATAGTATCTCTTGTCCTGAACTAAATTGTTACTTATAATATGGAAAAAAAAAAAAAAGCCCATAAGATAGCTACTGGACGTTCTCAGGATTCAAGTTGCCACTCAGTATTGGAGGGGAGTCTGTCCCCTGGAGATTTAGGACTGTGCCCCAAGACTTCTCTATTTAAGGAGCTCAAGGTAGAAAACCTTCCTAGTCAGGCAGAACGGAGTCCAATTAACTGATTGAAATACACAGAAATACGGAAGAATAGCCCATTTGTTTGCTTTAATCTAAGAAACAAAGGGCCCCTGATGAGGCTGCACAAAGGGATTCTGACCATCATCTCAAATGTCTCTTGCTCCTAAGCTGGGGTGTGTGAATGAGGAGAAGGAAACTTCTCAGGGTCCTGGTCTGTCATCCAGGGAGCCCATCACCAGGAAGAATGTGCCAGGAGCTGATGGGTGGTGGCTGTGTTGGGGCATCACATTTAGGGGACGCCCTCAGAGGTGTGAAGAGTACAGTCTAGTATTTCTCTAAACAGTCTTCTAGCAGGTGCAAGTGTCTTGTTCTGAAACAATCAGCACGTTGTGACAATTTTCTGACAGGTAGATGTGAAGTGTCTTGAAGACGGGCCCCTTTTTCTAACTTGCCCCAAAGTGCCACCTGAGCTAGCTGCGGCCACGTGGGACGTCCCACCTCCCCTTAACTCTCCCTCCACAGTGTCTGGTTTGCAGAAGGGACTAGCTGTGCAAATGGGTGGCACACTTGTCCTGGAATCGACTCCTGGGAAGCTGGCCCCTGGTTGGAGTTCACACACCTGCCTTTGAGAAGTCTGTCCAGCACGAGGGCTCTCTGAAGAGCTCACGGAGTCACCTGGCTGCTTTCCTGGCCGCCTTTAACAGAAGGGCACTGGAACACAGCCCCATGAAAATCAGAGCATCAGAAATTGAGTGGACAGTAGGGTTCCCATCTACTTTTCTCTCCCCGGACATGGTTTCCCTAATATTAACATCTTCCGTTAGCATGCTGCATTTGTAATAATTGGAGATTTTAATAATACAGTAATAATTCAAATAGAGTGAAATGTAAATAGCATTTAAATTGAATAAAATAGATTAATATTTAAATGACAAAAAGAAATGATTATAATGAAATAATATTATAATAATACATTATTCTTTTTTTTTTTTAAGATTTTATTTATTTATTTGACAGAGAGAGAGACACAGCGAGAGAAGGAACACAAGCAGGGGGAGTGGGAGTGAGAGAAGCAGGCTTCCTGCGGAGCAGGTAGCCCAATGCGGGGCTCGATCCCAGGACCCTGGGATCATGACCTGAGCCGAAGGAAGATGCTTAACCACTGAGCCACCCAGGTGCCCCAATAATATATTATTCTTAACTGAAGTCCATGGTTTACATTAGTGGTCACTCTTGGTGTTGTACCCTGTATGGGTTTGACAAATGCATAATGATGTATCCATCATTCTAGTACCATACAGAGTAGTTTCCCTGTCCTAAAAATCCTTTGTGCTCCACCTGTTCATCCCTTCCCCTGACCCCCTTGGCAACCTCTGATCTTTTTACTGTCTTCATAGTTCTGCCGCATCCAGAATGTCATGTAGTTGGAATCATATAGCATGTGGCCTTTTCGGATTGGCTCCTTTCACTGAGCGATATGCCTTCAAGTTTCTTCCTGGTCTGTTTGCGGCTTCATAGCTCATTTCTTTTTAGCTCGGAATAATACCACACTGTCTGGATGGGCCACGGTTTCTTTATCCGCTCGCCTATTGGAAGACATCTTGGTTGCGTCTAAGTTTTGGCAATTGTAAGTAAAGCTGCTATGGACATTCGTGTGCAGGCTTTCGTGTGGACATAAATAAATGTTCAACTCATTTCAATCAGGTGAGTGCACATGTTGGATCGTTTGGTTAAAAGTGAGTTTAATTCTGTAAGAAACTGTCACGCTGCCTCCCAAAGTGATCACGTTGCCTTCCCCCCAGCGATGGACGAGGGCTCCTTCTGCTCCACATCCTTGCCAGCATTTGGAGTCGTCAGTGTTCTGGACTTGACTACTCTAATAGGGGTGTAGTGGCATCTCGTGGTGGTTTTAATTGGCGATTCCCTGATGACATATGATACGGAGCATTTTTTCATATGCCTGTTACCAGGTGTTTTTTCCTTCATGGGCCTAATGCAGACATTTCTTCCTCCAAGCAGAAAGAACTGGTTTATTGTTATGAGGGAAATACGTTTCTAGACTGGCTGGGCTAAACATTCCCTTAACACATCTTTCGAAAGTGATGGAGAAGGATACTAGTACCAAGTATCATTTCCTTTTTTAGATGCTTTCAAATTGGACAATCAGCGCTAAAATAGGGAATAATTGGGGCCCTCCTTAGGGGGTCCTGGTTGGGGATGGAGCTTTCTCAGCCACATGGATCCTTGGGGAACAGATTTTGCTGCTTTGCAATGGAAGGAAAGTAACCAATCCAGACTATTGAATACTTGGCAAAGAGTAAGATACTAATAGATTTGAGATGTTTCTACATTCCTGCCTCCCACATACGTAATTTAGGCCAGGCCAGCTGGATTTTAAGAGAGAAAGAAAAGCATTATCTCTCTGACAGAACCAGCTTGCTTTTAATTCTATCAAACAGAAGAAGTTTAGTGTCTGAGCTTGCTCCCGCATATTCTCCATAGGCCGCTACTTCCTAGGACAGCAACACTGAAGACCACCCTATCAGCTACAGTGAGGGACGCACAGAGGGGTGGCCCTGTCCCCACCGTCATGGGGGATGGTAATAACATGCAGACATCAGCAGGGATGGCGAACGTCTACAGATAAGAACGTGACAGCCGGGAGTATTGGTGTCCAGCTTGACTATGACACTTGGCTGGTGCAATCTCTAGTTGGACATTGGTCGTTGACACTGTGTGCTCTCAGGTGCACCCCCCGACGTGGGACAGCCTGACAGCTGAGTGGCTGTTGGTCCACCATCCTTAATGGGATCCCACAACAGTCCGTGTGCAGGCAGCAATGGTCCTAGAGACTTCGATTATTTTCCTCCTCAAGCACTGGGAATTAATGAACCCTTAGCTTTCTGAAATTTCTCTTTAACTCATTATGCCCAGGAATCCAGGCCCGACTCTTCCTAGTGCACTTGGACTTGTGCAGCTTGAACCATGAGCTTCTTGCTCCTCAGCCCCATCCTGGCCGAGCTCTGATGAGCATCGCTCTGAGAAGCAAGATGGGGAAGTGACACGTCTTTTCACGTCGTCTGGGGTTCATGTCTGACCCAAGGACCCTTCACTGATGGTGCTTTTCAATCAGCTCTGAGCATCACACAAAGTTTTCCCAAATATTCTCTTCAGAGCATAGAGTTTCAACAATCTCAGCCATTCTTTCTTCACCAGCTCTTTTGTAGATACTGAAGAAGCCATTCTTCCAGTGTGATCCATAAAGCAACCTGGTTTCCAGCATCCTCCTAAACGAAATGTCAAGTTAGAGAGGTACTCTGGCAAAGGGTTGACCAACGGCAGGACTCTTCTCCTACTGGGAGGTCTGCATCAGGCTTTGGAGGATGTGGGTTCCACCTTCCCCTTCTGCCACTCGGGGCAGAAACAATGCTCATCACAGGACTAGTGCATGGATGGTGTGGACGTCTGGTCTCCCTGAGACCCTTCCTCAAGCATCTATGCTCCAGGCCAGGTGGGCAGTCTCGTCTCCTCCCTCGTGGGAGAAGGAGGCCCACCATCCTTCCAGAATGCAGGTGAAAGGTGTCTAAGCCTTCATGCTCTGCCCCACAGACGGATACCTGTCTTTTTGCCCGCAGATGTCTAGACACACCCCTGCGGAGGGATTTTGTACTGCTCCATTAGGTATCTGTTCATTTTATAGAAAAACTGACTGCTTTAGCAGAACCAGGCATTGAAGAAATAATATAATATTTTGTTTATATATTTGACTGTGTTGAGGCTTTTATAAATGAAAGGTGAACACTGAAATAGTATCCTTGAATTCCTTTAGTCAGCAGGGATAAAAATATGACTTTCCAGCCCCATTTTCTTCAAGGAAAAGGGGAGAATGTCATTAAAAAAAAAAAAAAGCCCCAGGAAAGCGGTCTACTTCCAGCAATGTCTCTGCTGGAGCAGTTGACTGACGGTGTTCATTAGATCCTAGCACCCCGTGGTGAGGCCCCGGGAGTCCAGGGAAGCGGTTCTGCTGACTTAGCATTCTGTTTTATCTTCTTCTGACACACTGGGTGTTGAAATGACCCAAAACAAAGGGGCGCCTGGGTGGCTCAATCGGTTAAGCATCTGCCTTTTCAGCTCAGGTCATGATTCCGGGGTCCTGGGATCGAGCCCCACGTTGGGCTCCCTGCTCAGCCGGAAGCCTGCTTCTCCCTCTCCTGCTTCCCCTGCTTGTGTTCTCTCTCTCGCTGTGTCTCTCTCTGTCAAATAAATAAATTAAATCTTAAAAAAAAAAAAAAGAGATGACCCAGGACAGCTAGAGCAGGGTGACCAGGGCATTCTACCCTCGGTGGGGTTAGGACAGAGAGACAGACCAAAGGGCATCTTCTGATAGGAAAGGTCTGGTTCCTTGCCAGGTAAAACTGACATCCCGACACACGTATTTGTCTTAGCCATTTTGAGTTTCCCGTCCCCGGTCAATTGTGGTTTCTGAAAAAAGCGAACCGTCATATGCTTTACAATCGCATTAGGTGTCTGTTGCTGCCTCGTGGTGGGACCACAAACGCAGAGGTGGAAAAACCATGCACGTTTGTGACCTCAGGGCTTCTGGGGCCCAGGAGTCTGGGCACAGCTGAGCAGGGGCCCCTGCACGGGTCTCTCCAGGCTGCAGACAAGGTGTCAGTGGGGCTGGGGTCCCATCGGAGGTTCCACTGGGAAGGATCTGCTTCTAAGCTCATGTTGTTGGCAGCGTTCAGTACTGGTGGGCGTGGGACTGGGGGTTTCCATTCGTGGCTTGGAAGAAGCCAGCTGGGAAGCACCAGCTGGGTGAGTGTTGCAATCCTGCATATCAGAAAAGCAAAAACAATCACAACCTTCCTGCAACCTTTGCCTGGAGATGTCATGGTTAATTCCCTGTGGTAACTGGACTAGGATATGGAGTACCCAGATATCTGGTTAAACATGATTCTGGGCATGTCTATGAGGGTGTGTCTGGGTGAGACAGTATTTGAACGAAGGACGGAGCAAAGCAGACTGTCCTCCCCAGTGCAGGTGGGCCTCATCCAATCAGGCAGAGGTCAGAGCAGAACAAAAGGCAGAGTAAGGAAGTCTTTCTCTCTGCCGTTTTCAAGCTGGGACGTGGGTCTTCTCCTGCCCTTGGACAGGCTCTCCTGCTATTGGCTTGCCTGGCTCTCAGGCCTTTGGACTCAAACTCTTTGGAACTACACCTCTGACTTTCTGAGTCCCAGTTTGGCAGAGGCTGGTCGTGGGACTTCTCAGCCTTCATAACTGCATAAGCCAATTCCATGTAATAAATTATATACCTATGATCCTATGAGACTGTGAACCCCAGGAAGGAGGGACCACGGGGACCCCTGTAGATGCATTCTGCCACAATAATACATCTTCTGAAGTTATTAAATATTGTACTTCTGTATAGAAAATTGTCACTTTCAGAGCACAAGACAAGGGGGTGACGGTGCTCATGGATTTAAGGAATGTAGTTAAGACCATGGGGCAGCAGAGCATCTTTCTCATAAATGGGTGATTTCAATAGGATTTGGGTGCAGAGCTGAAGGCACCATATTGATACCTTCCAATAAAGCCAACATTATTTTTTAATATTTTTAAATACATCCATGTGCCCGACAGTGTCTGAGAGCTTTCCAAATGTTATTTCACTTCATGCTCACACTTGCGTTGGGTGCCCAATGCTATTATCATCCTTGTTTTGCAAATGAGGAAGTGGAGGCACAAAATTTGGGTGACTTGTTCAAGGTCACAGGGGTAGGAAACTGTGGAGCCAGGAATCAGCCCAGTGATTTCTACCGCTCTGTGTGTCCTCCACTAAGTTGGAGCTGGGGCCTGGCCTGGGGAGAGGTGTCCTCTAGTGATCAGCTCATTCATGCCCCCTGAGATTCATGCTCACCCGGCAGGTCAGACCATGGTGGAAGTCGAGGCAGGGATCCGGGGGAAGGGGAGGGCTGACATCAGGGCAGGGAGAGAGGCAGCTGAGCCCAAGTGAGGAACGGCAGAAAGAGGTACGACCCGTGTTAGAAGCTCTTATGAATTCTCCATCTCTTTGCATCATATTGCATGTCTTTTTTCCCTCCAATTGTTCTAAAATATAATTGGAATTCAAACCATGGATTTGAATCTGAATTGTATAAAAATGTGACTCAATTGAGTCTTTTAGAGCTAAAAGTGCTTTTCCCGACTTCTGGCAGTGACTGCAAGTCTGAGCACAGGTTGCAAGTGTGCCCGGGAGGTGGGCTCCATCCACTGGGCTGCGTCCCCTCCAGGCTCCCAGGGGAGGGTGAGGCTTCCCTATAGGAGCTGAGCCCCTCCTGCATTTCTCTTCTCTGTGCTGTCATGTAGGGTCCTGATTCCCAGATGGAATCAGTGTGGCAGAGTCATCCAAACTGCAGTGCCTTGGAACCCAGAGCAGAAAACGTCCCTGGAGCCAGTAGAGATGGAAGGTGCTGGGGGGTTTTAAAAAGGACTGCACCGGGACGAAGCTTGTGCTCGCTGTGGCAGGACACAGGGAAGGGTGTCCCCAGGAGGGCAACAGCGGGAGGGGGCTGGAGCACGCTGATCGGGGTTTGGCCACGGCGATGGCCCGGGATGGAGGCTCAGCCACCCCGAGGGTCCTAATCCCTTCACATGGCCTTGTGTGTATTTTTGTCACTGTTATTTTAGTTACTTACCTGTTTCCTGCCTTTCTTGGCACCTGGGCGGGGACTGGTTCAGCTGCAGCTGAAGCGCCTCTGACCGTGCTTGGCGCCGTCTGTGCTCGTTTAACAGTGTGGAAGGCACGCCTGACCCTGCGAAACGTCCTTTGAGGAGGGTACGAGAAGGTCTCTGCCTCGGTGCATTTCCGATTTGAGCAAGATGGCCAGGGGGTATATAGTCTTCCCACAGGTGGCGGCCACCGAGCATTCCCAGCTCGTGTGTGATGCAGGCTGTGCCTGGCGGCCTTGCTGAGGGAGAAGCTGGGACACAGATGGTTTAGGAAAAAAGCAGGTAAAAGGTGGGAGGGAAGTCCCTGCCAGGAAGAGTGCCAGACGCCACGAAGTCAAGTGCGGAGAAGCTTCAGAAGTGAGCCCTAGGGATGTCGGAGGGGATTCTGAGTCAGTGGAGGAGAGGCTACAGGGCCAGATGGGAAAACTGGGCAAAAGCCCAGCTGGAAGAGGCAGGCTCCCGTGGTGGTTGTTTAGACAGCGGAATGCCCCCTGACTTCAACCCCTTCCTGCCAGGCCAGCCCCTCCCTCTGCCCTGCAGCCTGGGTGTCATCCAAATCCCAAGGCTGAGGTCGGAGACAGGCCGGGCTGCAGGGGACAAACATGGGAGCCCGCCTCTTCCAACGCTGGGGACACTGAAGTGGCGAAGGAGGGGCTCTCAAACCCTGGCTCCGAGTGGGGCGAGGGGCACACGAGCCAGGAGAGCACTGTAGGAAAGGGCTTTGCCTCTGCCCCCAGCCCAGGGGCAGCCACAACTGGGCAATTTGGGCCGAGGGAGGCCGTGGTGGGGATGCAGGAGCTCACAAGGGCCTCCAGACTCGAAGGGGTGGCTCTGAAGGGAGCAGAGCAGTGAGCAGGGTGCCTGGATGTGCCTGTTTCCCCGAGGATCCCCAACAACAAGAGAGGGCTGCGGCCGGGCGGAGAGGGCCAGGGGTCACCACCCTGACCATTTAAGGCTGGAACACAGGTTCCCCGAAGAGAAGCCGCGGCCCCAGCAGCAGAGCTGTTTCCCTGCAGAGCAGCCTCCTGCCCGGCGGGCACTGGTGGACAGGGCCGGGGTCCCACACTGAATCCTAGCTAAGAGCTGCTCACAGTGGAGTGGGGGACGCATGTTCACACACGGGAAAAAACAAAGGCAGTGGGCCCTCCCCATGGGCGTAGAAAGAGGCTGGAGGGACCAGCAACCACTGACTCATACTTAACTACAGGTTCTAAAGTCACGATTTGTTTGGCAATCTTGGACTCCATGATAGCCTGAGGATTCCCCAAATCTCAGCCTCACTGAAGCTAGTCAGGGTTGAGCCAGAGCTTTGAGAATGGGGTCAAGTAACAGCCCAGAGGCAGATGTAGGGGCTCACACTGGCCTAGGGAGGGGCTGTAGCTTCTGGGAGTTGCTTCTGCCCCGAGACGGCCACTGCCCACAGGTACCACTAACTTGCTACCAAGGAGACAGGGTTCCAAGACTGTGACGCGTTTGAAAACACACCGGCTAGTGGTGTTGGCAGCAGACTGGAGGGCCTCTAGCCAGAGGTGCTCCAGACCCTCCTCCTGAAA
The DNA here is from genome assembly GCF_011800145.1 of Mirounga leonina. Taxonomy (NCBI): domain Eukaryota; kingdom Metazoa; phylum Chordata; class Mammalia; order Carnivora; family Phocidae; genus Mirounga; species Mirounga leonina. The sequence goes on along the minus strand of NW_023270865.1, from coordinate 4,793,510 downwards.
GCCACCACCCCCTGCACGACGTTTCCTTCGGGATCCAGACCCTCGGGCTTTGGGGCCCTGTCCCGGCTTCCACCGAAGCACGGGCCTGTTCTACCTTGGCCTTCTCCCTCCACTGAGAAGCAAAGTGGAAGTCGTTTTCTGTATTTAACAAGTGTTTCATGCGCCCTGCCCATTATTCCAGGCTCCCTGCTAAGTCTTCAGGTGGCCTGCGGTGGACAGTGGGATGAAGTGTGAACCACCAAGGTCATGTGGCGCTCAGCTCGGATCCTTGGCGCCCAGCTCCTGGGCGCTGACCAACCCTCTTGAACGGAACCCTCTGGGGCGTCTGCCATTCAGGACAGCCGCTAGCAATAGCTCGGGGAAATGGCGATGTTTTAGATAAATAATTAGCAGAGAACCATTCAACATCTGAACAACTGAACATGTTAACAATCAACCGCCTGCTTGTGTTGAGTATGCGTCTGATAGTCTCGCACGGTGTCGTCCCTGTAACGTGTCCCAAGACGTGGTGCTGGTGTGTCAGAGTGATGGTGTGAGGAATCCTGAGGCAGGCCGTAGGAAATAAAAGAGGAAGTCACGTCTCTCACTGTGGTCGAGCAAAGGTGCATCTTTATAGGATGAGGCCACTTTTGCACTAGTTTTTTTTTTTTTAATGAAAAAAATTGGGTTAAAATTTTGTGAATAAAAATGGTATTTTTAGTTAATAATATTCGCTTTTTTTTGGTCCAACCAGTTCGCACTGTACCTGGAGAACCTCCACTTTGAGCAAACCTGTAGTTCTTAAATGTTGGATGTAAATGTGACAATATTTAATGAAGTACTGTAACTTAGAATCACATGAATAACTACAGTATATATACATAGTATAGAAGTACAACTTAGAGTATACAGAGTATGTATATGCCATATACATAGTATAGTAATACAATTTCATGAATTTTGAGCATTACTGGGCAATGTTCATATTTTGGTGACTACCGTATTTTGAATGAAATTTTATAGGTTTCAACTTTTCACATCAAAGATCTTTGTGCAAAGCTGGCTGATGTAGGAGCCTGTGATCTCTTGGGTTATGAATCATTAAATGTCTTCATGGCTTGACATCTCTAGAAAGAGCCAAGTGGGACAACAGTGTAGGAATTGTTCTCATGTGTGCATTCTGTTCTTTGCAGGGCCAAGCCTTTGAAAATGAAATCATTATTTCATGAATGAAGTTATTATGTTTTCATAAATGAAATTTATGAATGAAAATATTCATATTTTCAATACATTTCAAAAATATTTTCAAATATATCTCAAAAATATTACTCATAAATATAATATTTGTAAAATATTATATTATGAATGAAAATACTTATTCATTAATGAAATTATTATTATTTATTCAAATTGAATTTTACTTTCTTTTTAAATACAGAACTCTTAAGCCTGAATTATGTTTTGCCTGCCAACTTGAACTGGAATTTCTTACGGTATTACAGTCTATACTTAGTGTGTGATAAACTGTCTCCAAATCCTCCAATAACACACTTGTAATTCAGTCCATGGGATAAATACTTCTGAGTTTTGACAATAAAGCAAAGCTTTCAGTAATTTTAAGTCCAGGGATGATGAGTATCTGAAATGTAATTCCTAAAATTTGCAATGGTGCACTTACTAAATTCACATTGAATGTTCTTCAAAGAACATGCAAAAAAATTTTTTTAAATGCAATGATTGTTTTTGGCTAAAACTTCCTAAGTTTCAAGAGAAATTCAGCTAAACTTTGAAGCTCACAATTAAAAGATTAAGAAAATGTTATGTTCTTGGGTGTAGGTAGATGACCCTTTGGAGACCAACAGCGTTTGCGGTTCATGATCAAGTGATGGTAAAACTGTAAGACCATGAATTACTGGGGCTTTGATTAGGATTAAATACCTGACAATGAAAAAAAAAAAGTGAAAGGGAGGGAGAGAGAAAGAATGAGAGAAGGAAAGGAAGGGAAAGAGAAAAAGAGAGAGAGAAGAAAAAAGAAGGAAGTTGGAATTTGGAGATTTCCCCAAGTGGCCTCACTGCTTCACCCCCCCCCCAAACCCCCACCCCAGCAAAGCAGGGTGACAGTTCCTGGTGCTGGATGTCCTTGCCTGCACTTAGTACAGTCAGGCCTTTTAATTTCAGCCATTCTATCACCTGTGTGGTGTATGTTACGGTTTTAATTTTCATTTCCCTTGTCACTAAAAATGTTAAACATTTTTCCAAGTGCTTATCTTCACAGGCGTATCTTCTTTAGTGACGGGTCTGTTCAAATCTTAGGCTTGTTGAAAAATACAGCCTTCCACTTTCACTCCCAAATGCGGTTCATATTCACCTCCTCCAATACTTCATTAGTTCTGGTCCTTATTTCCTCTTCTCTGGACTCACTGCCTGTCTCGCAGCTGCCCTCCGCCGCCCCCCGCATTACTTCTCCACATTGCTACCCCAGAGTGACGGGGTCTTTCTGTCATCCTTCAGCTGCCACGTGGGCACCTTCTTGCTCTGCTCCTCACCTGTCTGTTTCATCCTGGTCTCACCCCCACCACGCCCCCTTCTCACTTTATTTTCACCAACATGGGACTAAATGTTGAGCCTCCTTGCTCTTCCACACTTCTGGCCCCTACAGGTATGACTTGTGCCCAGAGTGTTTCTCCCCGAATCATACAGAAATACTCTCTCCTCCCTGAGCAGACGTGGGAGCGCTCTGTCCTTTTAATTTTCCATAATGCAAACATCAGGTTGTATTTTCATGGTACATCTGTCTCCACACCGGCCCACAGATCTCCTGAGGACCAAACTGTATTTTGCCTTTGATCCACTGTGTCTCCTGGAGAGACTGAGCACAGTGGGCCACAGGCTGTTCTGGAGACGCACTGACAGAGTGACCTGCCCCTGCAGTTCTCCGTTGGGCCCCAGGTCTCAGGGGCTGTATATTTATCCCGTGAAACTCGCCCCAACCCACCCCTCGCCAGGCTGCAGAGGGGTTCAAGAACTCCTTGTGCTGCCTTGGGCCCCGAATCACAACAACTAAGACAACAGAGACATGTTGAAGACTCTCTGTCCTAGGAATACAGGGGCAGGCCACAGGTGCGTGTGGGGGGCTCTCCAGGGTCCCGCCTGCCTTGTTGCCTCATGTCTCCCTTCCGAGTTACATATTCTGGCTTCACTCTCCTCCGTCTAGGCTCCATAGTCCCTCTCTACATTCTTTCTTTTTTTAAGTTAAGAAATAAACAATACATAAAACTGCAAAGTAGAACATAACCGTCTAGTGTAGTCATATCTGAAAAAACAGATTTGATATATTTGCTTCAGATTTCTCAAACCAGCAGGAAGAAATGCCCATCACAGAACACTGACATCACCTAGACTCCCTCCTCCGTCCCCCTTGTCTTCAAAGATAGCCACAGTCTTGGGCTTAATGTGTCTCCAGTCCACATTTTCATTCTTTTACTACACATGTGCTCTCCACAGATAGTAAATATTGTTTTGTGCTTCCTCTCAAATTGCAAACACTGTATTATTTTCCCGTGAATCACTCTGCCCCTTGCCGCCTTCCTTCACCGGAAAGGTAACCAGGTCTGGCGGTTCTAGTGAGCCCACTTTGTCTCACGGGTCACCGTGAAGCAAACCCCTGATCAGCTTTTGTGGAGAAAGTGTCCAAAATCATCCCCATCACACACGTATGGAGAATGGTTTTCTGTAACACCCACAGGTCAGACGTTGGACCTCTTAATTGATCTTGTGTCTCTTGGCTCTTGGCCTTTTGTTATATTTTCTAGGATCAACTTCATTTTACCCTCTACCTTTTCTACCACATTTTTGTTTTCTAATTTCCTAGACTCACTGTTCTCAGATCATTTTGTTTTCATTGCGCCCTGTTGTTGTATGGGTATAATAAACTTATGTCTTCAAAACATTGAGGCGTAACAGACATTCAATGAACTGCATATATTTACAGTATAATTTGATGCATACAGATGGGAAACCATCACACAAACAAGATAATGAGCATCAACCCCAAATGTTTCCTCTTGCCTTTCTGTAAGCCTCCCTGCCCACCCCGCTCCCATCCACAGGCAAATACTTACCTTACACAATACAGTCTGTGCTCTTTTTTTGTCTCGCTTCTTTCAGTCAGCATGGTGATTCTGAGATACCATCATTTTGTTGTTGCTGTTGAGTGTATTCCTCTCTTATGGTGCAGTAGTATTCCACTGTATGGACATAACCACCAGATGGTCAGTCATTCACCTGCTGATGGACAACTGGATTGTTTCCAGTTTTTGGCTGTTGCAAATAAAGCTGCTTCATACATTCATGTAAAAGTCTTTGATTAGATATATGCTTTCACTTCTCTTGGGTAATTACCTAGGAGAGAAATATTTGCATCATATAGCAAGTGCATGTTTAACTTTTCAAGAAACTGCCAGAATGCTTTACCATTGCATGTTCCCACTAGCAATGTGTGTGAGTTTCAGAACCTCTGCCTCCTTGCCAAGCCTCTGTTGGTCATTTTCTTCAATTCTAGTTATTCTGAGAGATAGGTAGTGGTGTCTCATTGTGGTTTGATTGGCGTTTCCCTCATGACCAAAGATGGTAAACATCTTTGCATGTGTTTACTTGCCATTTGCATGTATTCTGTGGTGAAGGGTCTGTTCACATCTTTTGCCCATTAAAAAGATTGTTTTAAAATTTTTACTGTTGGAATTTGAGAGTTCTTTATGTATTTGGATGCAGAATTCTTATCGGGTAAGCAATTTATCAATCACACCAGTGGTCCATTCCTGGACATTGCTGGGTCATATTGTGGGCCCCATGACCCTCTGTCCACGCACCTGCTGATGCCTAATCTCCCCGATGTTATATTTTTTTTTCTAAAACATTTCCCTTTTGCTTCTGGAGTGATGTTTCTCCAGAGGCGTTTGCTTTTCTTTCATGATGTAGACTTCACTAAGTATCTGGTGATCCTTGGTCATCAGTGAATATTGCTGCAAAGGCTCCAGAAAAGCTGAGTGGGAGCCTGTACCTGAGGAGACCACACCTGCCTGGGCTCTCGTGGGACACAAGGCAGAACCTGACCAGCTACTACACTGGTGGATCCCTAAGAACCAAAATGTGGGCAATGTTTTTCTCTGGGATGTCAACAGCTAGTTACTCTGCTTCTCCCCAAATAGCTAATTTTTATTTATGAAAGGACCCCCCCTCCCTTGCTCCTTCCCTGACCCCACTCCCACTGTGTTTTTCCCAGAAATGGGTCTATATATAGCTTCTGGGTTTTATTGCTGTTTGTGAGGTGCAGGAAGGGAGGGGTTACTATTGTCTGCTCTGAGTATAAAGTTCAGTTGGCTTTCATTTCGAGGTGCGGGTTTCACCTCTCCCTTCTGTCAGCCGTGGCATTACGACCTGCTATTTCCCCAGGGCACACTGTGGGCTCTCCATTGCCATAGCCCCCTGCCCTGCCTTATCAGTCCAGCCCTGTGCCCTTCAGTTCCCTTGCAGTGATTATAGCAGGTCAGGATCCGGAGGGGGAGTAAAAGCATGTGTTCAGTACATCATATTGAATTGGGAACTTTTAAGTGTACTTCTAAAAAACATAAAAACCATTCCTCATGTTGCCTTTTTTTTTTAATTAAAGACCTTTCTAAATCACTATAGAAAATGTAAAAAAAAGGAAGTTGCAAACAATAAAAACAGAAAACATGATAAAAAGCATCTTAGTATAGCAGTTAGTGGGAGAATTTGAGCCAACATATTCAATGGCAAAGTCTGCTCATCATGTTGTTAGAGATAACCAAACAAATGACATTTGAAGGCTTGGAAAGGCCAGGAAATGCTGGATGAATTTGCCAATAAAAGCAGCAGAATGATAATTCTTTCATGAAAGCCAGATCCCAGGGGAGCAGCTCCAGCAGGAAGATCACCTTAACAGGGATAGACAGAAAGTTTAGCAGAATGCCAGCATCAAAACACAAAGCACTGGGTGTTAGATGCAACCGATGAGTTATTGAACAATGCACCTGAAACTAATGATGTACTGTATGTTGGCTAACTGAATTTATATTAAAAAAAAAACACAAAGCAAAACCTCTTAGAAGTACAAGGAAAATTTGACACGGAAGAAAAATACGGTTGCAAAGAATTTTAACAATATGATCAATATCCCTGAATTAACAAGCTACAGAGCAAATAGCATCAACTATAGAGAATGGCCTTGTTATTGTTATAAAAGGCTCGAGGCTGCAAAAGAAAAAGTCAAAATCCGCAAAGGAGAGACTGTTTCACAGCAAACAATCCACACGTGTGAAAAAGAACAAAAGCCTTTCCGCGAAAGCTCCCAAATCGTTGAAAAGAAAAAAGCATCATGTCCAATAAAAATTAATTTCCTAGAAATACTGAGATCAAAGCAAACCTAAGAAGTACAGCTGGAGACCATTTAGGATCATAATTCTAGGAAAATGTCAACAGTGTCACTTTGCAGAAACACACAGGCTTAAAAGCTGAAAATACACCTGCTGAGAAAGCAGCTGAATGAGGCACTCCTCCTAAGCAGTCCTGAACACAAGGAAAAGATCTTCCCTCAATTACAACAGTGAAAATAAGATAAAAGCAGATATGAAGTTAGGAGTTACAGGGGAAATCACCATAACAAAAGTTAGTTTAGAGTAAAACAAGATAAACTGAGAATATCTGATGAAGAAAGCAACCTACCAGATCAGAGCGTCCGCGTGGGCGTGTTCTCAGGTCCTGCCCCCTCGCACCTGCTGGCTAATCCTCCTCCTCACTTCTGATCTGTACAGAGTATCTGTGAAAATCTCAAGAGAAATACCACAGATTTTTTTTTTTTAAAAGCAAAGAAATGATCCCATTGGCTAAAGCAGAAAACAGACCAATAAGTGTGCAAGAAAATAAAATAATGCTCCAAACAGCAATCTCAAAGAAAGGCATTCCCGTTAAAATCACACAAGAGTCCTGACAATCACCTCTTCTATTCAGGATTGTCTTCACATTTCTTGCTACTCTAAGAAGCAAACAACAACAAAAGTAAACAGCTTCAAATACCGCCACACAAGAATGCGACACGTTTGCAAGTGACACGACTGCGAAGCGAGGGGACTGGAGAATAAACAGAGAAAATCCTAGGAATTCATAAAATCCTCCCAGCAGTACGGCAATCATCAACAGCTTTGATTTATCCCAGTGATAGAGGGTATTGGGAATGCATTCTCAGCCACAGTGAACAAAGCATCAAATACCCAGGAATGAGATTCACACGGAGAGTGTCTGTTGCACGGCTCGGCCGAGACCCGAGAGTGTGTGACACCGTGAAATTGTTAACATTGGTGGGAAGCAGGTTTCAGGGGTCCAGATGCTGTCTGAACTTGGAGAGTGAAGACGCGTGGGTAGAATGGAGTCACACTGAAGACAAAACGCCTGGACTTTATGTAATTTTATTAATCTCCTTATTGTAATTAACACAGCAATTGATGACTGTTTACTAAGTTACAGTTTTTAGGAAATGGGAGGGCAGGGAGCCAAGACAGAACAGGGATTTTTCCTATTAATCGTGCACCCGGTGCGGGCCAGCGAATCCAGTAAGGGCGCATCAAAGCCTGGGTGAACGCAAAGGTCCGGTGGCCCGGGCCGCTCACATGAAGAAGGAACATTCACAGAAGCTTCCCAGCTCTCAGACCAGCATCCTGCTCCCCTCTGGTGCACCCTGCAGAACACGGCGGCCTCAATCTCTCCTGACATACTTGGCATTTTGAGTGTTCCTGAGGCGATCCAGAATACTTATTGCTTCATGTTTTCACATAATTGGAAAATGGCCAGGAAAAGGAACAATGTTCATTCAATAACAAGATTTCTGTTAAAAAAACGTGCTGTTTCCAGTTAAAATGAAGCATAGCTGCACTGGACAAGTTTTTGGTGAGTTCTGAAACCACAAGAGACTCTAAAAATCACTAACCCTGAGAACACAGTTTCTACGAAAAACCTTGTGAGGGACACTGACCCTGGTTGGGAAGGCCAGCCAGGAGAGGGTGCAGGGGGCCGGCTGGGTGCTCTGGACGCCCTGCACCACCTACAGAGCAGTGTCAGCGGGCCGGAGTGAACAGAGTCTGCTCCTTCCTTCCCCCGCTCCTGTGGTTTCTCACTCTGTGGAGGTGGTGGCCATGCAGGGAGTGCCGTCCCAAGCCAGGAGGGGACCTCCACCATGTATCCATCAGAGCTTCACAGAGTGGCCCAGAGATTGAACAGCCTTCTAGTTGGAGATGGCTTTTAAATATCTGGCAATAGGCAGTAAATTTTACTACTGCCATTTATCTCCGTGGACCTCTCAAGAGCATCCAGAGTAAGAAATTCTGTTTCAAGATACTGTTTTGCAATACTGAAGGTACTTTAAAAAAGTACCTTCCGACACCCTAGTTCTACCTAGAAGGAAGAAAAAATCATCTTGAACCAGAGACTACCAATTCCTCTGGCAATCAGCATAAGGAGGCTCCCCGTTGCCTTGGGGGCTCTAAGTCCTTTTAGTGGGAGACAGAGCGGTTTACCCTGCCCTGCAGTTGGAGTCACCTGGGGAGCCAGGCTGTAGAAAGTGCCAGATGCCTTTTGTCCGGGCCTCAGCTGACTCCTGTGTCTCCTTTCTGTGCCTCAAGTTCTCTGCCCCACAGCACCCACAGTAAGAGCCCAGGCATTTCCCCGGGGCTGTGACCATACCATGGGTGCCCCTGGCCTCTGACCCAGCAGGACCAGAGGAACCAGAGAGGCGGACCTGCCTTTATCAGGGGAGGGAGCAACATGGCCTTGGCCTTGGACTGATGGCTGGAATGCGTTGTATGAGGGCAGGGATGGTTCAGCCCACAGAGGCCACCAGAGATGGCTTGTCATTCTGGTCTTTGCACACTTAGTTGTACACAGTCAAAACAGGAGACGCCAAAAGCAGATACGGTCAGCTGGAATGACCCAGAGTTGCAGATTCGTGACCCGGTATGCAGCCCAATCCGTCAACCTGCATTTCAGTCTGATTAGTTTGTTATTAGGTAGCTTACAAATTCATAGGAAAAAATTCCTACAGCAAATCTTGAAAAGGATGAAGTAGCAGGAAAATGGCAGAGACAAAATTCATTTATATAATCATGAAATGCTTCAAGTCCAAGATTATTCCATTGACAGTGGGCTTAAAACAAAAATGGGATTATAATTTTTCTGAATTTTGGATAATCTTCAAATTTTTCAAGGTACCACCTAAAATAAGACAAAAAAGGAACAGTAAGAAAAGGATATAATTTTGTCACTTATACATTTAATGGATGCTGGCAAAAGGGACACTTTTCATTGTGCAGGAATATGGAGATTTTTAGGAGTAATACTAAAAACTCTGGTGTTTCAGAGATGTAGTTTGATTTTGTCTCTGTGTGGAATGATTAAATATATTTGATTCTAAAGCATGATTCGTAAGAAGTAGCCCATGTAAGTCACTCAGGAGGAGTGTCTCCAACGTTGTCTCTGGTGACTCCCGACGGCTGTCCTCAGTCCCCAGGAGAGAGCTAAGGTCCAGCCCCGGGGTCTGTGGAACAGGCACCCAGCTGCGGGCCAGGGGGCTCTCAGAAAATCTGGGAAGGTGCAGGGGGGCCGGCACACGGAACAAACACGCATTTTCGGGGTTGCTATACGTGACACCAAGGCAGCCCCGCTCATTTTGGGGTGGTGGCTCGTTGGGGAGAGCGGCAGCTAAGGGGACGGGGTGAACACTTAAAATAACCTGCAAGATGGAGAAATAGCCAGAAAACAAGGAGGTTCTGTCGGCACAACAGATAAACAGACAAAACATCATGATGGGAAGCAACTATGAGCTCATATGGCAGAAATGCAGACAGCAGCAACCTGACAGGAGTCGGCGAAATCTGCTGGTTTCCGCCACGTTTCACACCGTGGTCGGCGGACGGATGGAACTGCAGCCCATCAGACGGCCACGGGTGCTTGAACGCGCTGTCCTGCGCCCCCGGGAAGCCACGCGCTGTCCTGCGCCCCCAGGGAAGCCATGCGCTGTCCTGCGCCCCCAGGGAAGGCACGTGCTTGGAAGCTGGTCCGCGGGCCTCTGGATCCAGAGTCTCTTCTGACGCGACGCCTCTCTCTTCCGCACTGCAATGCGCCCGGAGACCGGGGTGCTCACCTCCGAGGTGGCTGCCGCGCCGTCAGCGTGGAGGAGATCAGCAAGCATGCCATACACAGCTCCTCTCTGCTCGCAGAAAGTTCTTGAAGGCTGGTGCTACTTTCCACCTGGGTAAGCCCCCAGATGTCTATGCTAAAAACCTAATGCCTGAGGTGGCGGTGTGAGGAGGCGGGGCCTCTGGGAGGTGCTTAGGTCATGGGGGGGTGGAGCCTTCAGGAATGGGATCTTGTCCTGGTACGAGAGTCCCCCAGAGTGAGATCCAGGCCCTTCGTCGCTGAGGGCAGTGCAGGCGGGGACCGGACTGTCTGCGCCCACCGCGGGCCTTCACCGGAGCTCCCCCACGCTGGCCCCTGACCTCAGACTTCTGGCCCCTCGATCTGTGACGAATAAAAGTCCACTGCTCCTCAGCCCCCAGTCTATGGTGTTTCTGTTACAGCCACCGGAACGCACTCAGGGGCAGGGACCGAGGACCTGGACCGCGAGCAGGTTTCTCAGAGCACCAGGCGCTGTGCACGGAAGGCAAGGACAGCTTCACACCAGCGAAACCGGGACGGCGATGCCCACGCACGCCTCGGGGATCCTCAGAAGCAGCCCTGGGCAGCACAGCGGGCTCCTCATGTCAGAGAGAGCCTGTACTAGATCGGAATGTTCTCACCCAGTACAGACAGGTTGGTCAAATACGCTAAAGTCATTCACAGAAACCATTCTACAGGAACAAAATTTACTTGGTTAAAATGATTGAACTTTTCTCATTCATGTACATCATGAGATTTATGGATCCACCGCAAGAAATCACATCTTAAAATTTATAAATATGTGTGTGTATTTTATACACACACACACATATTTTTCAAAGGGCAAGCAGCGTATTTTTCTCACGTGTTGTCCTATCCCTGGAATCAAAGCTGTGATTTATGTGATACTGACCAGAGCTGGATACAGATTTTTTGTCTTGATTTTATTATTGTGGAGCCCGAACTAAGGTTGAAACGAAGATAACCCCTCACCGAGGGATGTCCATGTCATCACATTTGGCTTATGCTAAATCGGAGAGAGGTCTTCGAATTCTTCTTTAAAGCATCAGTGGACTTTCTGGCTCACAAGCAGCTTCAGTGCCCCCATGTTGGTCTCCTGGAAGTCCTGCTCCTTCCGAGCACTCACAGACCCTGCGCTCTGCGGTGAGAACAAGGAAGTCCTTCACAAACTTCTGGTGGGTCCTTATCTGTTTAGGTCATGACGCCATCTGTCATTGTGTCTTGAAAACACATGGACTTCATTTTTCTAAGTGACATTACACATGATCTTTTATTTCAACAGAGCCCCTTCTCCAAGCTGCCCTCGATGGCTGGCCTCCACCTGCAGGATTTTGGTGTGGACAAGCATGCACCTGCGCTCCAACCACCGCTTGGCCTGGTGCTGCAGGAGCGTGTCCAAGCCAGGGCGGCTCCCTTATGTGAGTGCGCTGCTCAAGGCTGGCAGGGAGGAGAACAGTCCGAAAACATTCCTCCTTCCCCTTCCTCTTTCCCAATTCCCATTTTGACCTCAAACCACAGTATCTGTTAGCAACTGGGCACAGCTGACCCAATGTTTCCGACCTAGAGCTTAATTACCAGTATAATTCTCTATGAATTTAAATATTTCACATCCAATTATAGAAATAAACTCAGTGTAATAAAATATTGCTTTGAGAACATCATAATAAGTAAAATACAGAGCTAGGAATAGCCCCATGGATTGTTTTCTTTTAGAGTAATTGGCTGGGTTCGCTGGATTATTTAAAAAAAAAAAAAAAGGAGAGCTTTTATTTTGTCCTCCGCTTGTAAATCCAACATTTCTGAGCATACTTCCACTAAACTGAATTCATTAATTTTCAGCAGTTAAAACTGGTTTTGCACGGACATCAGTATAAATAGCAAATGAATGAAAAAGAATCCTTTCAACTCGTGAACTTTCTGCAAAGAATACCTGTGGGTTTCTTTCATTTGGGAAATGAAATTATTTATTTCTATTTCCTATTCAAATTATAGAATTTGAATATTTCCCACTCAAATGTTGAGAGAGATTTTCCCATTTTCATTTGAGAAAACGTCATTACCACCGACTTGGCATGCTCTTGTTCAATCTTCCTCTGATCCAATTTCTTAAAATATCAGTATCATCTCATTTTTTCTATAATTAGAAACCAGCCAATATTCGCTTTCTATTCTCTAGTGTAACTAATGAACCAGAATAGCATGTTCCTCCAGAGACGATGCCAGGGATGAGAAGGTGGTCTTGGGAGGCGGGCGGGGGGGGCCTGGGGAGGAGGAGAGAGGGGAGGATGGAGGGGAGGAAGAAGACTGGGTCGGGGTGGGGGGAGGAAAGGAGGAGGGGAGGAATGGGAAAAGGAGGGGAGGACAGAGGGAAGGAGGGAAGGAAGGAAGGAGGGGTCCCCAGGAACACAGGACGGTCGGGCTGGACCAAGATTCACTGGTATTGCTGTCACTGTTATTTTTCTCCGAAATGCTTTGTTCACACCCGGGAAGATGCATTCTGCAACAGCATGAGCTCTGGGGACAGGCCGGTGTGGTGTCATCTGGTAGGAGGAAACGGAGGCCTCCAGAACTCACACACCTTGCCTTTCTCTTTCCTTACGGCCCAGTGGAGTTTGGATGGCTCAAAGGCGGGTGTCTTGGTTTCCTGGGGCTTCTGCAACAAAGGACCACACGCTAGGGGGCTTCTAACAGCAGGAATTTATTCTCTACCAGTTCTGGAGCCAGAGGTCTGACCGTGCTGCCTCCCAGGCTCTCAGGGAGGATCCTTCTCTGCCTCTCTCAGCTTTTGGCAGCCTCAGGAGTGCGTCTCCGTGTACTCTGCATCCACGCTTCACACGGCTGTCTTCGTGCGTGTCTTCGCGTGGCCTTCTCGTCCCTGTGTGCACGTCTGCAATTTCCCTCCTAATAAAGGCACCAGGGTCCGGCTTACTCCAGCACGACCTCACCCTAACTGACTACATCTGTGATGACCCCTATTGCCAAATAAGGTCACATTCGCGGGGTTAGTTAGGACTGCAACGTATTTTGGGGGGCGTGGGGGAGGACACAATTCAGCCCATCATAGCAAATCGTTTCGTTTTCTGTCACCTTTGACGCTGTAACTGCTTTCCCGAGCCTTCCCTGGTGTGAGCTTTTCCTACCTCTGTCCTCTGCCACAGCTCTGGCATAGAGACAGGTCCTGGCTCTCAGATCCCCCTCTGTCTGGAGTGTAGTGGGGCACCTCAAAACATGGAGGGCTGGAGAGTGTTTCTCCTCTGATCTCAATAATCTCAGGCTTTTGGAGTAATGTCTACAAATATTAGCTGAAGAGACCTGCCTGACCTTTCACTTGACCACCAGCTCCAGCAGCAAACATTCAAAGGGGCTCAGAGTCGGGTGCAGCCAGTGATGATGCTGACGTGTACCTGATTCCCTAGAGCAGGTTCTCTGGACGTCTGCGTGGTTTTTCACTTGGCTAGCTAACGCCAGGTACACCCTGGGATTCGGCAGTTCAAACAAATGTGAACATTTCGAGCATCGATCCTGCCAATTGTTATAATATGGCCAGAGCACAAATTCAACATGCTGAAAGTGTTTGCGAACTTACTGGTGATGCTGCTGGGCCCGGGTGCATAAAATGCAGAAAGTGAAGAGCGCGAAGGCCCCGCCTTGGAGGGACCAGCTGGCCAGGCTGTAGCCACACCACTCAACCACCTCCCCGAAGTAGTTGGCTGCCGTCACGTATTCGAAGAAGCCTCCTGTAAGGAAACACAGGCAAGGGGGGCGCTTCCTACAAAACGGTGCCCAGTAAGACCCTGACCGACCAGACAGCCGTGGACACTTAACATGAATTCAACCCGGGGGGGCACAACTGCTCCAGAATGGTAATCCATGAAACACACCCAATGTTACTAGTTCTACCACCTCACATCACGATTTCTGGTAGTAACTACGTACCTAGATCAATACCTACACCGTTCATCTGAATGTAAAATGCAACAGGTTTCACGTACTTTAAAATGTCACTTGACTAGTCAATGAATCACATGGATAAAACCTAAGTAAGGATGGAGACCACAGAATAACACTTGCGGAACTAGTTTGATCAGACAGACCTACACAGAGGCCTGGACCTAAAACAGGAGAAAATAATAATTTCCAAGGGCAGATTCATCCATTCAGTCGTCCATTTTCACAGATCCCTCAAGTCCACAGGCCAGGCCAGGCCCTGCTCTAGGCATTGGGGAGTGCACCGTGGACAAGACCACCCCCCCTTCCAGAACACTAATCTCCAGTGTAGCCCATGAGGAAAGCACGGAGCCCAGCACATGGTGGGGAGTGCTGTAGAGCAGGAGAGGGGCCCAGAAGTCAGGCTGGGGGCGCAGGGAGGTCTGGTCGTGGCCGGTGGCTGGGAAGGGGCCTTGCTGGCAGGTGAGGTTTGGGGCCACAGTGGTTGGGGCTGGGACGCTCTGCACACTCTGGGCAGCAAAGGCTCGGAGGCCGGAGAGCAGAGTGGCACGCTCCAAGGACCACCTTAGGGCCATAGTTTAAACGACCTGAGATTTGTAGGGTTTTTCCCGTCATTTGTGGTCTGCCGGGCTCTCTGAGGCCTGAGTTGAAGACAGGTCTCTTTGGGGATCTGGGTTTGTGCAGGCCGATGCGTGAAGGCACCCCCTCCCTCAGAGCACACGGATCCTAACTCACGGCTTGAGGTTTTCGGACTGTCCACAGTTGGCGCACATTTGGGCTACAAAGCTGCATGAGAACAGCTACTGGTTACGGACTCCCACGAGTTGGGTCCTAGACTCGAGTATTTACCCGGCTTTTGCCCTCTGATGATCATGACTTCCTCTCTTGACACCACATGGATGCATTTTAAAAGATTAAAAAACAAAAACAAAAAACATTTCCCCAACATTTTTAACTATTTTCAGACAAGGAACAGTTGTCTATTCCTGCTATTACCAGGAATGAGGTATTGGGCACCCCTGGTAAACCATAAATTCTTCCTCATATTCTCTTTCCAAAGAGATACAACTGGTTTCCTTTTTGTTTAATAGCCACTCAGTGAACCAGAATGGGCTCTTCTATCATTCTAAGAAAACAATAATCATAGTGATTGCGATTGGTCATCGTTAGTTATCGGATCCGACAAAACTGAAACAGCAAGGCATCCTGCAGAGCAATCTGGGATCAAGTCTCCCGTTTTCAGTACGTACCCCTTGGTATCTTATATCCAGTCTCCCCTGGTTTCCGGAGATTCCTCAGGATATGGTCTGAATGGATGTTTATCAGCATGCCTATTAACCACAAGCAGAAACCTGCAGAAAAGAAAATACAGAAGAGTATTATGGTCAGTAAACTAGGAAACTCCCAAGCCCGAGCCTGAATGAACGGTCTGACTGTAATCCGTCCTATTATCACTATAAGCAAGCCATATTAGCCACAGTTGATGGTGAAAATCATTATAATAAATACGGTTCACTTAGAAAGGTAAGTGCTGCACTCAGGTCTGCGAAAGTGGGCGGCACCACCATCTGGGGTCGGCCCCTCAGGAAAACTGTGTGCGGGTGGCCGGGCCCTCCCCAGGGCACACACAAGCCTGGCTAGCCGCGCAGGGGCCTCTGCAGCCGTGGGTCCTCGTAGCTCAGCCCTGGTGCTCTGCTCTTCTTTCGTTAGAGCCTCATTCGCACAGGTTCCCACCCATCCACGGCTTCGCCCCGAGTCCCTTCCTGCTCATGGCCAGTCGCGCGCCTGGGTCTGCTCCTTTGCCTCAGCTCCGGACAGAGTCCCCAGCCGCTGGCTACAAGCCTCCCCCTACACATCCTGTAGCATCCCAGATGTTCCCTCTCCCGCTCCTAAAAGTCTTTGGAGGTTTTTCATCACTTAAAGGGAGACTTATTAGTATCACGTAAATTAATCCCAACAAGAAGATGGAAAATATCCAGTGTTTTATAAAAGGAATGCCTTGATTTGATAAAAAGAGTTAATTTGATCATCCTGTGGTATTAGAAAACTGGGAGGGTCCGACAGTGCTGATTGGTGGCACTCGATTCAGGATCAAGGAAATGTCCAAGTGGAGTAACACTATCATCCCTGTCTCCTCAGTCCCCAGCGGCATGGACTCTCCTCTTCCAGCTACGACAGGGACAGGGGATGATGAATTCTGGCCCGCAGCAAGGGTTTCAAGGCTTCTTCCTTCTGATTTCACCACTGTAGGCAGTTTTCTTTCTAAATAGTTCCTGCCAAAGCTTGTAATATTTTATAAGTCACTTATTAGATCCATAAATGTATAGTTGATTTGAGACCTTTTTGTGCATTGTGGTATGTCGCCTCTAGGTGATTTGGCTCCCAATGTGAGGTTCCAGAAAGAATCATGTTCTCAAAATGCCATTTTTTCCTTATTTCTCTTCTAGGAGACAAGCTCCTTCATTGTCCCGATTGGTAAGAAAACTAGTATTTGTGCTCATCTCAGCTAATCACTTAATCTTGTTTGGGGGATCTTAAAGTTAAAATCTTTTAGATTAACCACTTTTACTGCTCTGGAAAACTTTTTGTTAGGATATTATTATTACTACTTGCTTAGCTCTTCCTGGTAAGTAGCATAAATGCAATTAATTATTCATGTTATATCATGTTTATTTCCATACAAAAACTATAAACTCTATGTAATAAGCATAACAGAAAAGTAACCTAGTTTGTTTCCCTGTTGGCATTTTTTTTTTTCATTTTTGATTCCTCCTGCTCACTTGTAGAGAAGTTGAGAGGTCAGTATACAATTTAGTGATGTCTTTAACGTTAGACCAGCTTCAAAGACATGTGCAGGTGAAGTGGTTTATCAGCAGACCTACTTCTAATCCCATTTAAATTCACTTTCACATTAAATTCACAAAGGACTCTGTTGTTGTTCATCAAACGAGTCCAAACAACTCATCATAGAAGTGATTTGTGGTGGGAACTGAAATGAACGTGCAAAGCCTACATCCTTGAGTTAACAATCCCCTTCCACTTGCCCCTGGCCACCTGCTCTCGGGGCACCGCACTGCGGTTCTGCTATTTCCTCAGTGCAAACCTTGGGCCAGGTGTTTAGCCATCGGTCTCCCTTGCTCCTGTGAAAGGTCCCTAATTTCTGTCCTCTCGGGAACTTGGGGGGGCAGAAAGCTCATGCGGGGCTCCTGGCAGAGAACGAGGCCCTCTCTGCAGGGCCCCCGCAGCCTGCTCTCTCCTCCTGCTGGTTGGGGTGGAAGAAGATCAGGTAGTCAAAAAGCGGGTAAGTCAAGAAGGCATTTGTAGGCACTGCCCCAACAAAGTCACTTGGGTCTGGCGTCTGGTGGAGGCGTGGGCTTGGGGAGCTGCCAAGGCCCTTGGGGACCCTCTCACCCATCCCCCACCTGGTGGCTGTGGGCGCACGTACCCCACTGTCACGGCGTCCTGCTATGACACGTGAGGACACGGCCCTGGGAACAGAATTTTAATACACGGAAACAGATGACCGAGAAACGTGAACATGCCTCGTCAACAACAGAGTACTCCTCCAGCATTAGGCTCTCGTGGTCACACACCCGCACACAGAGAGATGCCAGGCCAAACGGGAGGCCATGTCAGGGCACTAAAGCCAAGAGCTGCGGGACCCTCCGAAACTTACAAGAAAACTTCCTCATCAAGAGCCTCAAGGTGATGCATTTTTTAACACTCTGGCATGTATTTTTGACTGCTGATGTTTTATTTTCATTTTTACTCAGAACTTATAAGGCTTTAATTAGAACTCAAAAATGATAAAGATTTTAAAAAATCAGAAACTTCACACACCTAAAAGCTTATTCAAGTTAGCATAATCAGGAAACCCTGACTGCCTTGTTGGAAGGTGACCCAGTCGGACTTTTTCTCATATTCTGGAAGGAACTGTGGGAGGCTTAATGACCATCTTAGATTACATGGCCAGTTAGTGACGGAGCTCCTCAGTCTTCATCTTCTGCTCACTCTGCTGGAGCCTGTTGCTATTTTTAGGTCTGCATTAGGAACAGGTATTTATGCTTTCTGTGTCAAGCTGGCCATGGTGCTGGGCACCTGCATCATCTCCTGCTGCTGGGGCCACCCGCCTCTCCCTCCGTACTCAGCCTCCCCACCACCAGGTCATGGACCATCACAGACCTCTCTCTCTCTCTCTCTCTCTCTCTCTCTCTCTCTCTCTCGAGGAGCATGGGTTTTCTAACCAGGAACTGCGGGATCATGAAAACCCAAGTTCTGATGAGAACAACGGAGTGCATCCCTGGGGGGACACTTACCTACTAGAAATCGGGGATCCGTGACCCAGTCGTCGGCATACACAGCATACTGGCTCAAGTATCTGCTTTGCAAGTAGCCATTATAGATACAGAACACGAAGGCCAATACAAATGTATACAAGGGCATGGGCTTTCCTCCTCGGATCAGAAATGGGAAAATCAAGGACCTTAGGAAACATGAAACAGAAACACATTTAAATAAAACAGACCGATGATAAGGAATCTCATTTCTGCAATTCTATTTCAAGTCTTGGGTTTTTAATCTTGCTTCCTTGTGTAGAAGTCATTCTCAGTAATGCTCGGACTGATATACTCTGTTCAAAGCAGAATTTCTAAAGAATTAACCATGTTTCAATAATGTTCACCATAGTGCACAAACTCAGGATTCTAATCATATTGAACGTGAGACAGACACATGGAGAGAAAACTAAAGGCTTCAAGAGGCTCTCAACATTTGCATTATCCTCCGTCGCTCTCGTCTGAGCAACACGATGTGGAGGACACCATCACGCCATCCATCAGCACGGCGGTACCTGGAGACGCCCACACAGGAAACACCATGACACACGCAGGACAGAGCACGAGATGGACTCAGAGTGGGTATGCCATCAACTCACGGTCACAGAGCTAGCGAGTGGTTAAGCTTCGGTATACACCCAGGTAGCTCAAGGGTCACATTTTTCTATTCCACCACACTAGTGAAAGTTTAGGGAGAGAAAACAGACGGACAAGAAAGTGGACCTCATGAAGGAAAAAGGACACAATATTGTACTCTGAACTTCCTCTGTAAAATCAGTATGTAATACGCTGAGAGAGGACTATCACTACATAGGCTAGGGACCTTAAGGGGATAGTAAGGAACAACCATCTACAACTTCACGCCAATAAATGTGACCATCTGGACAACACAAACAAAATCCTTCAATGACACAGGTGACCAAAACTGACCCCAGAAGAAATCGACAACTCGAATAGTCCTCTATGAATGAAAGAAATTGAAGTGACTTGTGAAGTTCTAGAAAAGGCGCAACTAGGGTCGGGGGAGGGGACTAGTTAGCTGTACAGAGGCCCAGGGACATTTCAGGGGATGCAACCGCTCTGCATCTTATTGTGCTGATGATTATGTGCTGTATGCGATCATCAAAACTGACCAAACCACAGACTTAAAATGAGTGAATTTCATCCTATGTAAGTTATATCTTAAAACGGGGAAAACATTAAACCTGATTATTTGTTTCTATTCTGACCATCCACTCCAGGGCGAAAACAGAACAGATTCTTAGCAGCAGTAGTAACAGCCTGATAGCATGACGCTGGCTACGTGTCCTCAAGGCATTCTCTTGTGACATGCTCACTCAGGTCCTGCGAAGGACTTTCTTGCCATCAAAGGCAGCCTTTGAGGTTCTCATCTTGCTCAGGCCAGCTCCCCCGAAGCAGACTTCATATGGGTTTAGGGCAAAGCACTAGTTGGATGGAAACATGAGTCTGGCCATGATGTCATCAGTGAGGTTAGTTGTTTGCCTGGAAACCAGTGTCAAGAAGCACCTCAAAAAAGAACAGGGGATCTCAGCCATTTCTCTCTGCATTGTGGAAGCACGGTTCACACCTTAGCAGAGTTGGGACAGTGAGCTGGCGTCTGGGATGCAGGCCCACTGCAAACGTCTGTACTGAAAGAGGTGGATTCTCACATGAATTTGCAATGGATATGATTTCTAAGCCCCAGACAGAGTTCCACCAGTGGTTTTTGAAGATTTCAAAACCTATTTAACTGTAATTGAGGAACTGCCACCTGCCAACCAGAAGACATTCATCTACATTGTAGTGACATACTAAAGGACAAATATCAACAGAAGAATGGAATAGAATTCCATAAATGTATTCCAAGCAATGAACATGTTAAATTACAATTAGAAACTTGTGGACTGAAATCAAAATTTGGCAGTACCAGTGCATGTGAAAAGACATTTTCAAAGAGAAAATCTCGAGGTTCCTGGGTGGCTCAGGCTTCAGCTCAGGTCATGCGGAATCAGCCCCACATCGGGCTCCCTGCTCAGTGGGAGAGTCTGCTTCTCCTCCCTCTGCCCCTCCCTCCCCCTTGCTTGTGTTCTCTCTCTCGAATAAATAAAATCTTATAAAAATTTTTTAAAAAAGAGAAAATCTCATTGCCCATCAATCAGCATTAAGGGGTGAACACTTGCCATGGATGTTGATCATGGGGAATGCTAACTCTGAAGCCCAATTAAGTGAAGGTTAAACCCACCAAATAAAGAATTCTGCCCTTCTTGTTATATATTTCTATTGAGAATTTTCTCAATATCTCTTTCACAACATGCCTAATTTTGTCCCTTGGTCCACAAAGCTTAAAAAATGCACTATCTGGCCCTTTCCAAAATGTTTTGACCCTTAACCTAGATTAAAACAGGAGTTACACTCTAGAAACCTCACTGTGACTTTCTTAGTGAATGCTCTTGCTCAAGGCCCCAGTACCTAGATTGCAGGCAGCATCTTTGGTTTGGGGTCCACCTGGTCTGCAAGATGGGGTCTGTGCATCTCAGTCCTCAGTTACGCAATAGGACAGAGAGTCACAGTGATCTGCTCCGGGGTGTGCCCTGGGGGAGCCTGGAAAAGACATGCCTAGAGGACCTGGGACAAGATTCACTTCTCTCTGGTCTCATATGAACGTCAGAAGCACAGCAAGGACTGGAAACAGGGCTTTAGAAAGGTTGATGCAGATCTCGTCTGTTCCTCTCTTATCTCTACCCTTGAAGGGACAGCAATGCCCCTGACGTCCATAGGCCTGGCCATAAAATCAGAGGTCGGGAGAACGAGCTGGCTCAGGCAATGCCACCTATGCCTTCAGACCTTGAGGGGGGAGCTAACATCTCCTCGCCCAGCCTCCCCTTCCCCACAGGCTCAGTGCACCGACATGAACCAAGCACTCCTGGCTCTGGGGTCTTCAGCACGCTAGATGGCCGGATGCAACGCACCTCCCAGAGGGGAGCACTCTGCTCCCTCTTGCTATTTCGGGGACTGTCTTTCTCCTTTTAGGTTATACCCTTCGGCTTTACTTCTTTTCCCTGGAAGTCCATGCAACAGTTGTTGGAAAGGGTTTCCTTTGAATTGGGCCAATTAGGAACCAAAATGGGGCAGGGGGGCTTCTGGGCATGACTTTTATCTGAGCCTTCATCTCGACGCTAGAGGGACAAGGG
This sequence comes from Mirounga leonina, assembly GCF_011800145.1. Lineage (NCBI taxonomy): Eukaryota > Metazoa > Chordata > Mammalia > Carnivora > Phocidae > Mirounga > Mirounga leonina. The sequence goes on along the minus strand of NW_023270865.1, from coordinate 4,771,816 downwards.
CAACCCGAGGATTGCAGTGGACCCCAGGCTGCTTATCATGGTGAAGGATTTACTTCAAGACGTGACGCCAGGCTCCGTGAGGAAGGTAGACGTGGCTGCTGGACCCACACAGCACTTGCCCCGCCCCGGTGATCGGGGGCCCAGGCCATCTCAGTTCAAAAGCCTTTCTCAAGTAGTGTCTCATCTGCACTGACAAGCACCCTTCCACATAGGAACTGTCGGAAACTGGTATTACCCCTCTTTGAGAAAACGTATGAAGTCGGAAGTTGAAAATCCCTTAATGTGGAAATCATCTGTAAGATAAACCGTGAAGAGCTTGCACTTAAAAGTATCTTATTTAGGTAATGTGTTATATAAATCTATGCTCTGTTCTGATAATTAGCTAAAGGACATAAAACTGTCAGATCCCAGGGCGCTACAAAGAGCTACAAAGAGATTCTGTTTTCTACCTCATCAGATGGAGTGTGGGATTGAATTTGACACTTTGTTTTCTATCATGTTACAATATACCATTTTCCCCCCTTCTGCTCCATGTAAAGAAACAGTACTTACTTTTTCATCAAGTTGTTATTACCCATGGAAACTTGCACATCTCTGTGGTTGTGAGTCAACCAGGACAGCAGGACACATTTGATGAGGGGTTGAACTGGGAGCTTTCAGAACCTGAATCTCTGTGGACCTTCAGTGGCCGGGCAGCATGCTGTCTGTCTCCTGCGTGGGTGAGTTTACAAGCTTGGGGAGAGTGGAAGTGTTTCTCACAGTTCCTGATGCAAAGTGTCTAGTAATTCCTAGTCCTACACAAAATGCCTTTTTTTTTTTAAACACTTCACAACTGTTACTATTAACCTATGTAACAAATCAGGACCTGGAGGCTCAGAGGAGCCTGGTGGTAGAGACTCATAAGTGGCAGTTCCAAGGCCATGTCCCCTTCCCACATGTTCTCCCAACAAACTGGAATAATAACATGCAGTTATTTTGCAATGAGAAACTATGTATTCATTCAACAAATGATTTGACTCTCAAAAGCAATCAGACATTGTGTCCCAGGTACAATGAAACATCCAATTTGGTGATTTGCCAGCAAAGCTAACAGATTTAATCATTTTTAAATGTTTAAAACTGAAAGTGGTTGTTATAATTTTAATAACTATATTACTTTTTCTCAACAATTTGACATCTTTGAAATCTACAGATCAGTTCCTGTTACTTCTTTTTCCCTTCTGAACTGCTCTTTTGCAACAAAAGCACAGATTCCTATAAAGCCACACACTTAGATAAGCTGTGTGTGCTTTTAAGGCAAGGTTACGAATGCAATGAATATTTCACTACCTGTCATTCTACTTTTGAATAAAAGTTTGTTTGTTTTTTTCAAATTATTTGAATCCACAGGCAAGGGCCAAGGGTTCAGTGTATCCTTCAGCTTCTCCATTCCCTGACGTGTTTTAATATTAAACATGCCATATGGCACGTTTAAAAGTGAGGCAAGGGCCAGGTTCTCCCCACAGGGCCACCAGGAGAAAAGATGAATCCAGGCAGGTATGATTCTTTAAGGATCACCATCGGGGTAACAACAGAATCGAGATCCTGCAAGCTCAGGGAACTGGCTGAGCACCAACCTTGGGGAGGGTGTTAGGAAGAGGAGACCTTGTGGGCATGTGAAAGTCTGCATTCAGCACTCTCCCTCTGCTTCATGGTAAAGGTAGTCCCTGGGGCCTTGGTGGTAATTGGCGCCATGTGCTCAAGTGGGACTTCATAACAATTGTTAAATGGACAAGCGAACAAATAAGCCCAGTGACTCATTCGCTAACTCACCGAGTGGCAAGAGAAAATTCATGAGCAAAGGCAGCCTGAGCTCAGTGAATACTGAAAAAAATCTGCTTGGCAGGAGAGGAAGCAGCAGAACAGGAGGTCCGACTGCAGTTTAGGGGCCCATCAGGAGGGCCTGTGACACATGCAGAGCCGCTCCGCACTGATGTGGGGGACCACAGGAAGCCACTGCCCACGGCTAGTGTGCACTCATCTGCTGGGGGGCAGACGCTGCTCAATGCACAGCAAAACCAAGGATGGCATGAGAAGACACCCCCTGAGCCCTCCAGAACTCAGAAGCCCTGTGATCAGCATGAGACACCTCAGTGCAGACAGGATTCAGGCAAACACTGTAACCATCAAGGGCTGTGGGAAGACTTTGTTGTTTGTCATGGCTTGCAAACGTCCCTACAAATGTCCTTCGCCACCCAAGGGGGAGCCGCCCAGGGCCCTGGGATATTCTTTCCCATAGCTATCCCCTCTTCCTGGCCAGGACGGCCTTCCCTTCTTTCTCCAACTCTTCTTCCGAAAAGATCCTATAGATTTTTCTGTCTTGCATTCCTGCACTCCTTAAGGGAGTATCTTTTTTTATTTTTTAAAGATTTTTATTTATTTACTTCAGAGAGACAGAACGCAGCGGGGAGGGGCAGAGGGAGAGAGAGAAACTCAAGCGGACTCTGAGCTGAGTACAGAGCCTGATGCAGGGCTCAGCCCCACAACCCTGAGGATCACGACCTGAGCTGAAACCAAAAGTTAGATGCTTAACTGACTGTGCCACCCAGGCTCACTGTGAGTGTCTTGTCCCTATATCCCCAGTAATGAGTACAGGACCAGTTATGTAAATTAATCTTCAGAAATGTGTGCAGAATGAACACATAAAGACACAGCTTCTCCCTCTTCTGTAAGCAAACACCACCTTCCCATTGACTGTGGGAAGACCCCCCCCCCCCCCGACCTGACTTTGGTCCTCACCACTACTTCAGGCAGCTAGAACTCTCCTAGGGCAGGGCCCTGCCTCACTCCCAGGTAACCTGGAAGCTCAGCAAAGAGCCCCTGCAGACATGTCCTGGTTCTACAAGGCACCACGTCAGCATCTCCCTAGCATGTCCCCTGGTGTGAGTCTGTCCCGCCACCAACCTGACTCAGGCTCGTACTAACATAGTCCCCCATCTCCCTCAGTCCTGTGTCATCTGCAGGGCCCTCGATAAATGGTAGGGCTGCATAAATATTCACTGGGTTGGCTGGATGGTTTACAGCAAGTGCTACATGCTGTTTGAGCTTCTGTTCCCTTACAAGTGCTCAATGACTGTTTAATAAATTAGCTATTTGGGTAGGATGGAAAATGTTTATCTTTTCTATTTGGAAAACGTAAATGTCCCCAAACCACACAGGCAATATGTGCTGTCACATGTACAACTTGAAACAGAATAGCCCAGCAGGTTGAAAAGCTACACCTGACCTAGCAAATCCCCTGGAGTACGTTTCTAAAGCCACTGCTCTTGGAATCAGGGGTAAGTCCCAACCACCCCTTGTCCAATAACCTCACGTAAAACCTGAATTGTGTCTCAGTGGCCTCCCCAAAATGAAGGGTCAAGTTCTGGCACTCCACAGGTGACTCTGGCCCGGCGGGATACAATGAAACAGAATATTTTAAGTTAGAAGGCTCAGCTCAGGCTTTCAAAACTCTGCAAATTGTTCCCTTTCACATTTCCAATGCCCTGTCTTCAGAAGGTTCTTACTAGCACTTGAGACTGGCAGCAGTGCGCGTGAACAACACGCAGGGCACATACGTGGCTGCGCCGTCTGCACAATACGAAATGGTCTTATTAATCGCCTATTGAGCATTTGGATTTGCCAGCGCTGTGCAAGCATTTTATGGAGTTGTCTTTATTTTTTTTTTTAAGATTTTATTTATTTGTCAGAGAGAAAGGGAGCACGCACAAAGCAGGGAGAACAGCAGAGGGAGAAGTAGGCTGCCCGCTGAGCAAGGAGGCTGAGGCGGGACTTGATCCCGGGACTCTGGGATCATGACCTGAGCCAAAAGCAGACGCTTAACCAACTGAGCCACCCAGGAATCCCTGGATTTGTCTTTATTTAAATGCATGCTAAACCCATGGGCTGGCGCCATCACTGCGCCCATTCCACTGACGGGGAAATGTGCTGCAGAGCAGCTTAGTAACTTATCCCATGTCCCTAGTATGTGGCGGGGATGACACCTAGCAGTCTGACTCCAGAGCTCACTTTTGGCCATTAGAGAAACAGAGAGACACAGGTTCTAGCACATTTATGGAGAAATGTACATGGACATGACAACTCTACTGACATTCAGATTGCAGTAAGGCTTGAACACATTACAAAAAACAACTACAAAACCCTAGCAGCCTGACAGTAATTTTGCTCCCTGGAATAATCTTAAAGAGTCAGGAATACAGGACTTGGAAAACCTTTGTTGAACGTTTGTGCCTGTTTAAAGTGCCTGCATACCATAGCTGATTCTGTATTTTATTTTATAAGATTTTATTTTAGAAAGAGAGAAAGAGCACAAGGAGAAGAGGGGAAGCAAGAGAGAGCTGGGAAGAATCTGAAGCAGACTCTGCACTGAGCAGGGAGCCCTACGCAAAGCTCAGTCTCACAACCCAAGATCATGACCTGAGCCGAAACCAAGAGTCAGACACTTAACCGAGCCACCCAGGTGCCCCTGATTCTGTATTTCCAGTATCCCCAGTGCTCGAGTAGACTTTTGCCCCTCATGCTAACCCTTTCACTACTTGTCCTGGGTTATTTGCTTCTCATGGCCCAGTTCAAGTTTCATTCCAGTGAAGGCAGTGCCATGTATCTTGTACAATGCCTGGGATACTCAAGCACAAACCATAGAGGCACCAAGCCCTGGGTTAATTTATAAACATAAAAATCATTAAACTGTTAATAGT
>NW_023270865.1:4645307-4767070 GCF_011800145.1 Mirounga leonina | reverse complement strand
AAGGAAAATGATTTTCTAGCTGCTGGACCTATGACATTGCTGAGTGAACTAGCCTTCACATCCTCAAGCTTCTTCTCCTCTCCTAGTAGCTAAGTTATACACTTAACCAGTACCTTGGTTTGGAGATTTGACTGATGGTACTGTTGTTTGAAGCAGGGACCATCTGATACTTTTCAAAAGAAGTGGGTTTAAGGTTGCCTTTGTGCACATTTCTAATTGTCTTGCATGTTGGCTGCTTCATATAATTACCAGAAAACCTTTGTTCCTTAAACCTTGTGTTTAGAAATGCAGCTTTTCAGATGAGGAAGTCTGACAGGTCAGTAGGAGGAGCTGAAAAGCATGCATCCTGTAGGAAAGAGGTGCCTATGGATGGGTCATTGTGGGCATTTTCTTCTGCAGGTTCCAACAGATATATGAGAATTACGCTTGCTATTATTGTTCTCTGCAAACTGCAGTTCAACTTTTGTTAGCCCTTATAATATTTAACAGGTGCTTTTCCATCTTGATTGTTGAACAGCCGCAAGGGGTCCATGAATATGCAATTCTCCAACATCTGAGAATAGGCAGTTCTCCAACATCTGTGGGTTCTCTGGTTCAAGAAGGAACAGGAATCACTCTCTCATAATTACTGGTGATTCTCTTCACATTGCTCTTTGCTGAAATCTGAGAACACCAACTGAAGGGTGTGAACAACATACTGTGTGATTTGGGTTCCTAACACTCAGCTTTTCTATTATCAGTGACAGTTGAATAACAAGTTCTATTGTACAAGCAAATTTGCTGGTCAGTTGTGGGCTACCCATAAGTCTCTTGGTAAGCAAGCAAAGCAGAAACTTACCAAAATTTCGGGTGGTTTTCTATGTTGTTCAAAAAATAGAAATAAATTGTATAGTATTTTAAGCTTTTGGTACATAGTGGAATTAAATTTAGGAAAGTGTTTTTGGGAACCATGTTTCTAGAAGGGCTATTAAGTATGGGACTCATAGTTTGGGCAGGTTTCTTTCTTTTCCTTTTTGTGGACTCAGAACTCTAAGGCATTATCCCAAAGCATTCTTATAAAAGCCTCGTTTTGACGATTGGTTTTTGAGAGTATACCTTATTGTCATTCTGTTTATGTTCTTTTTTAACGTGGATTGAATATGACTTGTCATAAATGTATATTTTAATAGAGATTTTTTTCCTGTAAGAATTTTTGGGCATAAAGATGACAGTGATGCTTTTAATTCATCCTCAGAAGACATGACAAGTTTCCAAGTAGGACTTTATAAAGACTCAGGAGCTACATTCGAATTATGTAACTAAAAATTAAATTTAGTTCTTTAAGATATCTTATTTGATGTTAAAAGCTACAAAGATTTTAGTAAACATTTGTTGGTCCAAAAAAAAAATGGTTCCTAAAACTGTATAAGATGCATACTTTTTCATTTTAACGGTCAGTTTTTGTATTTAATGATTTTAAAGTTCTTAAGTATTTTTTTCAAAAGATTAATAGCTTTTACAATCTTAATTACTTGCCATGGAATTTTCATCCTAGTAAAATTACATTTTTTAAATGGAAATTCAATCTGAAAGGTACATAAGGAAATATTTGCTCAGATTTTATCTGCTTTATTTTTATTTGAAAATGAAAATTCAGCTATTGATGATTAATAGCTAGATTGAACAATTCATGGTTGATTGAATGCATGTGACATTCAACTTCATGATGTTTTGGTGATCTGGCAAGGTGATAACTTGCATGATTCACTGTAATTGATCACACACAGTTCAGGGTTGCAAGAAATTTCATAAAAGTCATTGCATTACAGTTCAGGGTTTTAAGAAATTTCGTTGAAGTAGGTGTCTGGCTCCCCAGTCTTGCAAAGGTTGCACTGAAACAGCAGATTTTGCCAAATACTGCAGGTGAAGGCAAATCTGAGTGTATTCCTACCATTTCACCTCTAAGGAGGCCAAAGGGAGTATTTAAAACTAAATTCTTTTTTAATGGCCTGATAAGTATGGTTGTGTTTTGGTTTTAGATTTTTGAAGCAGGTTAAATATTGAAGGTTCCAGACATAGGGAATAGAGACAAAGTGCTGGGATAGCGGGAGGGTGGCCATGAACAGATTCAGCCAGTTTCATCTTCATTATTTGGTAGAAAGTACTTCCCAGATATATCTCATAATAGCATGATAGTCGAGTAGTGTCTTAAAATTTCAAGGCCTGAGTTTGTTTCAGCTAATCATTCTGTTTCAAAGCAGTCAAATACATTGTCTTGCAAGTGTTCTGGTTTCAATTTCATGTCTGTCACCTTAGCTACAATGTGACGCTTGGAAATGCTGAGTAATAAGTACTAAAACTGCAGTGAGACTTATCACCGAGTACCAAGTAGTGCATAGCTTGGCGCTGGGTTGGGGGAGTGGCCTGGGTCATAGCAGTGGGCCAGCTGGAGCCTTGGGGCCCAGTGATCTGTGTGAGCCACATTTAAAGGGACCTGTTCCTAATTGGTGATGTCATCGTTCTAGAAAGTTTAAATACAGAAATGGCAGGAGATGCTTCTTCATTCTTCGTCTATACAAGTAACAGCCTAGGAGTGCAAGTCAATGCAGCAGTGATCCCCAGGGTTTTTTGGTGTGTAAAGTATTTCAATACATTATTGGGTTGTTTTGTTTTAGACGTGAAAGATACCATTAAAAAGATTACAATTAAATATCAAACATTTTGATAGTTCAACTGTGTGATCCGCATTTCTTTAATTTGTTATATCTTTTTTTCTTTAAGATTTATTTGAGAGAGAGAGAATGTGGGGAGGGGTGGAGGGAGAGGGAGAATCTCAAGCAGACTTCCCTCTGAGCGCAGAGCCCAACTTGGGGCTTGATCCCAGGACCCTGAGATCATGACCTGAGCCGAAATCACGAGTCAGATGCTTAACTGACTTTTTTTCTAATAGCCTCTGTACCATTGTTAGCATACATGGTGAAGAGCAGAGGAGTCTCCATTTTCTCATCTGTTCTTGAACATTCATCATTGCAATTTTATGGTAATGTCGTATATATATCTCTTCAAGCCACCCGGCTCTCCTGTTTCTGCCTGGTTTATGATATAGTTAGACATCCTGCAGTCTTGGCCGACTGTACGAAGAGGATCGTGGATGTGAGGAAGTAGAGCAAAATTGGGTGTCTAGTTAGTATATGATCTGTAAAAGCAGGAAGTTGTTAAGAGAGCACTTTAATATATATAATCCGTGGATGCTTTATTTTCTTTTTGGTTAGGTATCCTGAAGAACTTGCCTGGCACACAAATTTAAGTCGAAAAATCTTGAGAAAGTCTCCACAATTGGAAAAGTTTCACCAGTTTCTGGTTAGCGAAACCGAATCTGTGAGTAGATTTCTTTAGATTTGTTGGTTCCCTTGAAGCTTGAAATGTGCATGAGTATCTTGGTTATATTTTGTCCACACGTGTCACCGGGAGCGACGAGGTAGATACGGCATATGGAAAAATGTGCTGTCACCTTTAATTTCTGAGGACTCCTAAAGCTGCTCTCATCTTTTTTTTAAAAAAAATTTTATTGTTAATCACCATACATTACCTCATTAGTTTTTTTTTTTTTTTTTTTACCTCATTAGTTTTTGATGTAGTGTTCCATGATTCATTGTGCACAACACCCAGTGCTCCATGCAGAACGTGCCCTCCTCAATACCCATCACCAGGCTAACCCATCCTCCCACCCCCTCCCCTCTAGAACCCTCAGTTTGTTTCTCAGAGTCCGTAGTCTCTCATGGTTCGTCTCCCCCTCCGATTATCCCCCCTTCTTTCTTCCCCTCCTGCTGTTGTCTTCTTCTTTTTTTAAACGTGTAATGTATTATTTGCTTCAGAGGCACAGATCTGTGATTCAACAGTCTTGCACACTTCACAGCACTCACCATAGCACATACCCTCCCCAATGTCTATCACCCAGCCACCCCATCCCTCCCACCCCACCCCCCACTCCAGCAACCCTCAGTTTGTTTCCTGAGATTAAGAATTCCTCATATCAGTGAGGTCATATGATACATGTCTTTCTCTGATTGATTGACTTATTTTGCTCAGCATAACACCCTCCAGTTCCATCCACATCGTTGCAAATGGCAAGCTCTCATTCCTTTTGATGACTGCATAATATTCCATTGTGTATATAGACCACATCTTCTTTATCCATTTATCTGTCTGTGGACATCTTGGCTCTTTCCACTCTTTGGCTATTGTGGACATTGCTGCTATAAACATCGGGGTGCACGTTCCCCTTCGGATCCCTACTTTTGTATCTTTGGGGTAAAATACCCAGTAGTGCTCTCTTCTTTGGCCCGTCAAGTTGTGGAACTCAGGGAGGGTCTCAGCCACAGTTGTCCCCCTGATGTATCGTTTCCTTGCTCCTCCTGGGTCTGGCCAGCCATGGCGCTGGGCCAAGCAGCGCACTGTGCAGGAAGGCTTCGCTTGGGAGACGGGCCACTCCATCTGCTCCCACTTTGTTGTGTCTATTCTTTCCGGGCTCCTGTCTCTGCTCCACCTTTGCCACAAAAAACCAACAAAATTTGACTTTGACAACTTTGGTTCTCCCACGACACCTTGTTTTCACCTTTGCAATCCTGAATTCTTTGGTTCGGTTCGGTCCCTGAACTTCTCAGCTTTAGCCTCACAACTGCTCTCTCAGAGTAGCCGTTCCCTCCTGCCTTATGCAGTTAAACCAGGTACCTGCGTGTTTCGCTGTTGAACTTTTTGGTGTTTTGGAATTGTCACTCTGTCATTTAAAATCCGAGCTCCCCATTCCTGTTCTCTAGTCTCCTTTTTCTAGCCAAGGAAACCTTTGTGTTTGCCTAGATGGTGTTCATTTCTTTTCATCCTGAGCTCCTGGGCGGGCTTGTAGGCTCCCTGTGGTTCCCACACATCTCCCCTTGAGGCCCTTGGCCCTGCCCCATTCTCTCCTGCCACGGTGGCGCTCTGTCCATTTAGGTGACCTGGTAAACTGGCCTCCTGCTTACCGGGGCTTTCCACCCTCTCCCCCAATCCCATGAGGGAGAAACAAAGCTAGGTGCTGCCCATTCCTGATTCTGTCCTTGGGTCAGTACAAGAAGGGGTTCTCTGGCTGCACTTTCCATCCAGATGTAAGGTCAGGTGAAGGTAAACTAAGAGAACAGTTCAGGTTTGAATTTCAGCAGAGCAGAGGGTTTGTGGTGAGCGAGTTCCCCGTTGTTGGGCAGACTGGAGAGCCGCGTTTAGGTGGAGGAGATGGGAGGTGAGTGTCGGTAGCCTGGATTGCAGGGAACCGGTACAGGTTTTTGATCAGGCGTCGGTAGGGGGAGATGCTCTTGGGGGTATTCAGAGCCTCTTCAGAACATGCGTGGAAAGGAAGTGACTGACGGCTGGCTTGTCTAGTCAGGGACCCTGTCCCCGTACAGCTCAGATGCTTTGATAGAAAACCTGGATGAACGCAGGAGGCAGGCTTACCAGGATCGTACGTTTAACCTGGAGCCTGGAATCAGTGTGCCTGGTGAGTCGATGGAGATTCGGATAGTCTCCACAGACTCCTTGCTGGCCAGAAACCCACGAGGTGAACATCCGCAGGTTCGGCTGTGGGTCTGTGTCTGGTTTGGACAGACGCACAGGTGTGAGGTGAGCGGCGGCTGCCCGGATGGCTGTTGAGGTTCAGAAGAGCCAGGTTGTCATGGGGCAGAGGTCTCCGGCAGCGGACGGCCTCTTGCTTTTTAAATGATGATTTCTGAGGCATTCAGTCTTACGGCGGGTGAACTAGATCAGTGATAGAGGCCAGTGCTGGAGCCCGTCAAGAACGTGTCTGAACAGGCGTGTGTGTTAACATTAACGCCCTGCCCACCGGCCAAGACCTAGAGGGCTGGTGGCTGAGTGGGGATGGTGGAACGTGGGAGCGCTGGCTGGGCTCTTCACCTTCTTGAGGGGCAGTTCTCGGGAGGACAAGGCAGACGTGGGCTCTTCCTACAAACAGGTAGGACTGAAACAGAAGTTGCAGTTTTAGCTGAGAGGGACAAGTTGCTGCGAGTGGCTCTCTGTCCTGTGCTCGGAGGCTCGAGCACAGACCGCTCCCTGCTGCCGAGGGTATGGCGGTGCCCTCGTCCACGTCTGAGCTGCTCATCCAGCTTCCGCTCTTTCTCAAGAGGGCGAGCTGGCAGCATAAGCTTAAACTTCCCTTTCTTTTGTAAAATCCAGGATTATACCTGCATTTCTAATATTCTAACAGTAAGTTCTGCCATTCATGGTTATTCTTCCTTAGCCTTTTAGGTAGCAGCCGTTTACCCTCTAGGATAAAAACCTGTACTGTTTACGTAATGTTCTGTGTGATAGTATTAACTGTTTTATTGCACGTATGAGGATTATGTGGTCTTTTTCTGTTGCATATGAAATAATGCCTAATACTGAAAATTTCTGCCTTTTTAAATATTGTTCCTGATTTTTTAAAATTTTACTTTCTAAGGGAAATATCAGTCGTCAAGAAGCCGTGAGCATGATTCCACCACTGTTACTCAATGCTCACCCTCACCATAAGGTACTGTGTATTAAACAGAAAGTGGCTTTGTTTGTTGACACCTTTTTTTCTTAATATAATTCTTGGGTTTGCTTTTTTTTTTTTTTTATGCTTTTGATGGAGAATGCTGTGTTTTATTTTAGGTTCTTTTTTGCATTTTTGTCTTACTTAAATTTTACAACCCATGACTGTGTTTCTGCTCTTTTAAAGTTTGTTCACTAATGTGTTTACTGCACAGATTATCGTCATCGGTCTTGACTGACTCAGTCAGATTGAAAATCGTGATGAACACATCCTGAGAACTTGTTACATGCCAAGCATTGCTTTGTGCTCTTCTCATACATTAATTCATTTGGTTATCCACACATCCCCGTGAGGGTAGATGCGGTCCCTGTCCCTGTTTTTCCACATGAGGGAAAGGAGGCAAAGAAAAATAGAAGCAACTAGCTTAGGGTTTGGGGGCCAGCAAGTGGCTGGGCTATTTGAGGCCTGGGAGTTCTGTCCCTTACAGTGCTGCTTGCAGTTACTGTCCTTGCTTGTCCTCCCCTGAATTGAGTGCCTCCCCTGGTCTGTAGGGTCATTCTGTTCTTGTGGTGAGAGTATCTTTCTCCTGAGATCCCTGGATGTTCAATATATCACGTTGTAGATTCCTTCTGTAAAGAAATGTATTTAAGTCTTAGAAATCAAAATATTAGAATGACTCATAAAATTGTTTTAAATTAAGTGTCGAATGTTTGAATTCTTAAAATAAAACCTCAAACATTTCTTGCTTTTTAATAGATCTTAGATATGTGTGCAGCGCCTGGATCAAAGACCACACAGTTAATTGAAATGTTACATGCTGACATGAATGTCCCTTTCCCAGGTATGCATTAGACTGCTCTGTGGAGGGTTGGAATGCCACTTGGCTGGGTGTAGATGAGGAAGAGATGGTAACACTGCTTGTGGGTTGGGTCTTTAAGCCTTCTGTGACAAGCAGATGGGTTTCTGTCCCTGAAAGTAGAACTGGACATTTCGCGTGCCACTGTGACTGGTTCCCAAACCAACGTGTTTGTACATCGGGGTGGGAGGGTGGCTTCATTCTAGAATTACATGTGTCTTCTGTGAAAGTAAATGGTGTTTCTATATTAAGCCATAGTAGGTCGATTTCAGTTTGGATCTTCAGTAGTATCACTGTCATGTTGGGTTTTTGTGTTGGTCGGTTTTGTGGTGTCTCACTGCCCACGGGAGTGGCAGTAGAGTGTCGTGAAGAGCTGCTGTCAGGCCCGCCAGCTTCCCATCCCCCTGCGGTAGGCGACAGTGCTGGACGTTGCATCCTGGACTTGGGGGTGTTCCGAGCTTGCAGAGGGCTCAGACCATGGCTGTGATCTGCTGTCGCTGGTGCTCCTTTCTGGGGGTTCTCTGAAGACGCCTGTCTGTGGTGGTGTTACTCTTCAAATGTTTTATCTGCTTCTATTTCCCCTTCTTTTGTTCAAGCCACCTGCTCTCCTTCTGTTCTAATGGGCATGCTTGTTTAGCTTTGTTTGTTCTAAGTGGTTTTTTTCTGACAAATAACTTTGTTTAAAAGGCTTCTTTATTCTTTTGTTTTTAATTATTTTTTCCAAATTAGTGGTAAAGAGCCTCTTTATTATCAGTGTTTTGCATTTCATATTTTCTTAAGAGCGATCTTGACTATAAAATGTTTTTAGGCGTATGTGCCTTTTTGCCGGTGGTGGAACCAGAAATGAGAAGAGGCTGCACCCGGGTTTTAGCCAGGGGGTCAGACCAGAATCACCCAGGCAGCCTTCAGGAGGAGCCTGGGCCCCACCCCAGAAACCTCATTCACGGGGTCGAGAATGGAGGCCCAGCATACATGTGCAGTATTTTAAACACTTGTCAGGGGATTCTGTTGTCTCCTACCCCTTTCTCTCTCCGCTCTCTTTGTTTTAATTGTTACTAAAAGTAATAGAAAAGATGTTTCTGGCATAATAATTGTTACAAAGTGAGTAATTGTTGAATAGTTGAAAAAATAGATCTTGCAGTTTTAGAATTTTATGTGATCATAAAAATCTATGCTGAGCCATCTTTTTGGACTACTTAGCTTATTCTGGCAAATCTTATGCTTGGGTCTTAAAGTTTGGTGGATTGCTGGTTCTTGAAGTCTGCCAACCAGGAGCATATGTATTTCAGAAAATTATTCTACTTATGTTGCATTTCACCTGACACTATAACTTTATGTTCTCAGAGGGGTTCGTCATCGCGAATGATGTGGACAACAAGCGTTGCTATCTGCTCGTTCATCAGGCCAAAAGGCTGAGCAGCCCCTGCATCATGGTGGTCAACCACGATGCGTCCAGCATACCTAGACTCAAAATAGATGTGAATGGGAGGAAAGAGATTCTCTTCTACGATCGCATCTTATGTGACGTCCCTTGCAGGTATTTATGTTATTAAGAAACCAAAAAGCCTAAAATCCACTAAGGAAATCAAATTAAATATAGACTGATGTGAATTTGCACACAGATACACACAGAGTTGTACACGTTCTCGTGGCAGCTGGTATGAAGACAAAGACCCTGTGACCCTAAATTAGACGACAGACACTCAGAATTTCAGTGCCACCCAGCACAGCAGAACGAGGGTACGGAAGGAAGAGACACAAGATGGAACGGTTCTGTAGTCCTCACAGGGGCAGAGGGGATCCCTGAGGGGGTAGTAGCATCATAAGCTCTGTTGTCAATCCAGGAAATGATCGTTAGGAATGATGGTTCCTCCCTTTCCTGATTCTGCCTCATTCTGGAGGGATACGGAATCACACTGGGTTTTCTTTTTTTTTTTTTTTTTAAAGAATTATTTATTTATTTGAGACAGAGAGAATGAGAGAGAGAGAGAGCACATGAGAGGGGGTAGGGTCAGAGGGAGAAGCAGGCTCCCCGCCAAGCAGGGAGCCCGATGCGGGACTCGATCCAGGGACTCCAGGATCATGACCTGAGCCGAAGGCAGTTGCTTAACCAACTGAGCCACCCAGGCACCCTCACACTGGGTTTTCTTGACAAGTCTTCTGTTACTCAGCACGCTGCGATTTAGGAGTTCAGACCTTTGAGAAACTCACTGTGCCTGTATTTGTACACATACATTTCTTCAAATTTTATGTGTAAATATTAGATTGTTAGCGTTTACCTGTAAGAGAATTTTATGGATAATTTTATGAGTCGGGCTGTATCCAGTGGGCTGTCCCACACAGAGCAGGGGAAGGGCAGCCGCATGGGTGAGTTTTTATGGAATAACTGAGTTTTTCCAGAAAGAAAAGGAGAAAACTAAACATCTGTCTTAAGTTCCCAGAGGCAGTGACGTAGGCCATGGTCACCTTGTGAGCACACGAATTTGTCGAGCTGGGAGTGCAGAAATCACCACAAAACTCTGTTAGCATGGAATGTGGTGCTTCCATAAGACGCCCGCTACCACATTCCATCGCGTTTAAACCACAGCAGACTGCCTGCTTGTGACAGAACTCATTGTGAGAGCTGCAAGTTGGTAGTATGGATAGGATGGCACTTCAAAATTCTTGCAAGAACGCCTTGTGAAATAAAACTTAAAATGGGTCATGGGCCACAGCTGTCTGATTTTCCTTTAGCTCAGATGTTTTCCCATTCCTGTGCTCTTTTGACCAGAAACCTGTAACTCACTTCTTGTGTCATCTTGGAGAATGCAGGGACCTTCTGAGCACCGCGTTGTAAGCTGAGGAAATCCTAAATATTATGGTAGAATTTTAAGCCACCACTGTACCAGCAAGTGGTGGTTTGAAAGCCATTATATCTGATAGGGCATTTTCATTCTCCTGTAGACCCTTCCCCTCAAGACAGTTAACTAGACCACCGAGGGAGATTAAACTCTACAGAAAGCCAGCTGATCCAGAAAAAAATGGATAGTTAAAGTCAGATGTGGACAGAAAGATAAATTGATCAAGTCTGTATTATAAAATTTACATGGAAATAATTTCCATTAAGTAGAAGTAGAAAATCAAAAATGTTTAACTGATGCATAGAAAAATCTTCATAAAGAAGTTAAATTGGCTTAATTGAATTTGCTGTGGAAAATCCCTTATAAGTTTACCATTACTCACGTAAATCTGATTAATATGCCACTATTGATTAACCGAGTTGTTAAGTAGCAGGATCCAAATGTCTTCACAGTTCTGTGTCTTAGGTCTGAAAATTAGTTTTGCTAGGATTTCTCTCAAATGGAAGCAAATTGATAACATCTATAAGTCTTGAATGAGGTTATCTGTTCAATTCTGTTATTTCCTCATCTAATTGAAAATTAAAGTATAATTTAAAAGTTTTAATGTCATTAGTGTCCCTAGAGCAGAAATAGAAAGTTGATGGTAGTTTGTGAGAATTTAGACGGTGTACTAATTGGTGTGTATAATAATAAAAATACCCATTTTGTAATTAGCTTGGATATGACATAATGGTTAAACTCTAATCGGTCTACCTGGTCAGAGTTTTTAAGTTCTTAAATATCTTCCTTTCTAGTGGAGATGGCACTATGAGAAAAAACATTGATGTCTGGAAGAAGTGGACGACCTTAAATAGCTTGCAGCTGCATGGGTGAGTCAGGCTGTATCCGGTGCGCTGTCCCACACAGAGCAGGGGAGGGCTATCGCTGCATTTGGGGACAGCATCTGGAGCTGGACTTGTTAATGGTCACTGTTGAGAGAGTTTGGGTCCGTATCAGAAGTAGTTTTCAGAATCTCTTCAGAGTAGTAAACTGAAGACTGTATGTATACATTTCAGGTACACATTTATCAAAAGTGCCTTTTATGACAATTTCCTGTAACATTTCAAGACCTGTTTCCCGTGAAATGACCACTTACCTTTTACTGTCTCACTCATCTTCGTTCTGTTTTCTGGTCTTTTGTGTTGAATTATTTTAACATTTTGATCTCAAATACTTACTGTCTTTAAAGACAATTTGGAAAATTCTTAAAAATAGAAGAAAGAGAAGATCTCGTAACTCAAAGATAACTTCTGTAATGTCTGGCGCGCTGTACTGTTTTTCTGTGCATACCAGTCTTGAGTGTATGGTCTTCAGGGCTATGGATTCTTTTTTTCATTTAACATTAGAATTCTGCATTCTTAATTATAGAATTGTGGGTAGTCTACAGTGTACTAATGAATATTCACTGTAAATAACTCCAGCAGGAGATTTTGTTTCTCTGTTAAATACTTTTTAACTGTTTTCTTGTGAAATAGATACTAGGATTAGAATGTACAAAGGGACATAAGTTGTTCATAGAAAGGAAAGTTAAATGTATGTACAGATATGGAGGCTTTTTAATGATGAGACTCACATAATATATTGACTTCAGTCACTAATCAGCTTTGTGCTTTGCTTTTCGGGAAGGGCTAACAGAATAGTAAATTACTAACAATAGTAAATTGTTTATATAGAGAGATGCTTTTTTGATTGATATGAAACACCTCATGGGTTTACTGTAACTTTGTTTAGAATCTTAAAGAGTTCTTTTTGTGGCAATTGTTTGTTTTGTATTTTATTATAAGTCTGTCATAAAAACGTGTAATAAATATGTGGTATAATGGGTGCTGTGTGTGCTGCATGGATAGGTTTGGTCTCAGGGTGACCTAGTATCCAACCCTTAGCTTACAGCTGCGGATCGCAACACGCGGTGCTGAGCAGCTGGTGGAAGGCGGTAGGATGGTGTATTCTACGTGTTCACTAAACCCCGTTGAAGATGAAGCAGTCATAGCATCTTTGCTGGAAAAAAGTGAAGGTAAGTGTGCGGGACAAAAGATTGAAAATCTTGGTATGAGATTTTCAAAAACGTTGTTGATTGCCATAGTATATAGTCACATAGATCTTTTCAGGCATTTGCTAGTATGATTAGCCTATAAACCCTGAAGCAAGCTACCCTTACTTACAAACATGCTTATGTAATGATTTTGTCATATTTAATGAATTATGACGATTACCTATTTGGTATCTCTTAAGTTTGAAAAATTACGCCAGTCCTTATCACAGTCGTTTTTTTGAAAAAATCTTAGTTGTGGAAAACACTTGTAAATTGAAGTTTACCGTCGTTTTAACTGTTTTTAAATGTGTGTTTTGATAGTGTTAAGAACACTCATGTTGTTCTGTAGCCAATCTCTAGAGCTCCTTATCTTGCAAAGCTGAAATTATGGACCCATTACACAACTCCCCATTTTCCCACCCCATTATCCTCTTTGCTGTCTCTGAGTTTGATCACTCTAGGGATCTCACGGGTGGAATCAGATCATACTTGTCTTTTTGTGGACTGGCTTATTCCACTTAGCACACTGTCCTCAAGGTTCCTCCGTGTTGTAGCCGGTGTCTGGATCTCCTTCCTTCAGCCCTGAAGGCTCAGGATGCCCCACTGTGGGCATGCGCCACATTCTGTCTCCCCACTCGTCTGTCCGTGGACACTTGAGGTGCTCGCTGTTTCAGTCCTTATGACTGGTGCTGAGATGACATGGCTGCACAGATAACTCTTTAGGATGCTGCTTTCAGGTTTTGGGGTGTATATTGTGTGGAATTGCTGGATGATATGATTCTGTTTCATTTTGGGGGTTCCCCCATGCTGTTTTCCACAGCCGCTGCACCGTTTTACATTCGCACTGACAGAGCACAAGGGTTCCCACTTCTCCACAGCCTTGCCAGCTCGGCTCTTGTTACTTTCTGCTTTCTTGATTGTAGCCATTCTAACGGGTGTGAGGTCTTAGCACACCGTTCTACACGAGAAACCGGACAGGTGGTATGAAATGTTTTTAAACGATAGTTTCCATAATGGTTTGATGTAAAATATCTCTTCTTAAAGTTTTTACCGATATGGTAATTTTTCCCATCATAGTCTCCTTAAAGCCAATAATGAGGGATTTCAGACTAGGATTCCAGAATGGAATGTTTCCACATTTGCTACACACGTGTTGGAAGGAAGTTGGAACATACATACCGAGACAAGTACCCACAGCTGTCTCGGCTTCCAGTTACCTTGTTTGCAGTGGCTGACTTACCTGTAGTTTGCCCTCTAGTTGTTCTCGCCCTCGGAGTCCTTGAGACTGGAACTTAGTATGTTGTGATTTTGTTTGGCTCTGCTTAAGTCGGGCTGTGTAAGGGTGTGATTTCTGAATGGTGTTCTTTGTAGGGTCGTAGTCTCCACGTTTGTGGTGGGACTTCATTTCAAAGGCTTATGAAGAGAAGGACTGATGACATTGAGTGGTGACTGTAACCGCAGGTGTCCTTTGCTGCGTTATTTCTTCTTACTGGGCAGGCGGGGTTCCACTCTGGGTTTGCTGTGACGGCCATCTTTCTGCATGTGGTGGTTTCAGACCGCAGGGTGGTCTCCGTCTCCATTGTCCGTCAGGCGTCGTGTGTCGGCATGGCTTCATGGAAGAGTGGTTCTTTGCTGAGCCTTGCACTTGACAGTGACTGAGGATTTGGGAGGAGTGAAGTCCCCACCCGAAGGAGCTCAGACCTGGCTGCAGGCAGAGCGGCTGATAAGCATTCAGTCTGCACACACTGGACCATCGTCGGCTCTCCTGACCCCCACGGTGGCAGGGGTCACTGTTGAGCCCTGCCTGGGCAGGGTGTGCGGGACAAAGCTAATTTCTGCAAAGCTGCTCTATTATTTAGTGTTTGCTTTTAGAAGTAAGAATATTCAGATAGAATAGTACAAGTCAGCACAATGTTTTCGTCAGAGATTTCTTACGAGGACACCTCTGCCTTGAGGACTCTCTTATTTTTATAATCGTCTGAGCGTTTCATAGCTTCTGTGGAGCTTTGTTGGATTTTCCTCTTCTGAGGCTGTGCAGTCTGTATCCGTGATCTGTGGCTGGAGGTATGTTTGAGAGGGTTCCCATCGTGGCCCCATCTTACAGCTTCTTATGAGCTTGTTACTGTGCACACCTGTTTTTAAAGCTGGGCTGTTGCCCTGCTGCACAAGTTTCGAAAACTAACTTGGGCCTGGAACAGAATGTTTACAAATTTTCACGGTTCACTTTAAATGTTACTTTTTGGTTCTGGGTTGTTTACTAGAAGTAAAGGCATGAAGACCCACGTCCTCTAGCTGGCGTGTGTCTAGAAGCCAGAAGTGGGTCGAATGCTTAGAGTCCTAGCCTCGTGGTGTGATTGTGGGGGACTGCCACGGGGCTCACGTTGGGCACTCCGTGGGACTCTGCACCTGCCGCGTGTCTCCGCAGCTTCGTTGGCAGTAACTCACATGCCACCAGTGTCCCTCGTTTTAAGGGTATGACTAGTGACCTTCAGTGGGTGTCTGTGCACAGCCATCCCCACCGGCCAGGCTTCGGCCGGTTCTGACCCCCCACGGAGTGCTCTGAGGGCCTGTGTGCGCTCCCTGCCTGTGCCGCCCCTGCCCCCGGAGCCGAGGCGCTGCTTTCCGTCCCCATGGAATTGCTCTCCCTGGACATTTCGTAGAAATAAAACCACACGGAATGTGATCTTTCGCATCTGGTTTTTTTCACGGGGCATAATATGGAAAATTATTATTATTATTATTGTTTTTGTATGTAGGTGCTTTGGAGCTTGCTGATGTCTCTTCTGAGTTGCCAGGACTAAAGTGGATGCCTGGAATTACACACTGGAAGGTAATCTTTCTGGGAGGACTCTGGCTCCTAAGAGCAGGTACAGCTTGCCAGGCTTGTCAGAGTCGTGAACGTTTTAAATTAAAGCAGCCACATTTGGGTAACGTCAGTAAATATTACTTTTGGTTGTGCAGTCAGATTTGGTTTAGAGTTAATTTTCAAATTCTGTTGAATGACAAATGGTACAATTCTACAAATATTTTTCTCTGGCAATGGGGAAGTTTCCCTGCCTTATCCTGCAGTTAGAAATCAGCATTGTGTATTCTCATCCCCGTAAGTGTAGCTCTGCTGTATTTTTATTACTGGCTGGGATTCAAGCTTCGTTTCTAATATGAAACCATTTACTTTTCAGTTTTAAACCAGAAACTACCTGAGCGTTGTTAAAAAACAAAACAAAATAAAAGAAACCTACATGGAAAGTGCTCTTTTACAAAATGATTGTTCTGTTTGATGGAATACAAGATCGTCTCATTTTTCTCTTCCCACTCAGTCTCAGCTTTGGAGAGCGATGAGAGTTGCTGTTTACCATGTTTGAGCGCATTTACATTAGCACCCTGTGATTTTCGTATTATTAGGTAGTACTGTGATTTGGAGTCCTGCTGTCTCTCTCCTTTTGCAGGTAATGACGAAAGACGGACAGTGGTTTACGGAGTGGGAAGATGTTCCTCACAGCAGACATACCCAGATCCGGCCCACTATGTTCCCACCAAAGGACCCCGAGAAGTTACAGGCGATGCATCTAGAGCGTTGGTGAGTTTGTAAGGCTTGCAGAGGTTTGGGAAGGTGGGGAGTTGGGACCCTCCGGCATTCCCGCAAGGCCTGGGCCATGCGTGTGGTCGACTCAGGGTGTGAACGTGCCAGCAAGAAAGAAAGAAGTTTGCATTTCCTGTTAGCTGTTGGCATTGAGCATCCCTAAGTACAGCCAGCGGTGAGGGCCCAAACGCTCGAACTTCGCATACTACCTCAAGTGTGTACGCAGCCCACGCGGCCGTGCCATGAGTGCGGGTTGCGGGAATACTGACCAGAAGACACGACTTTTCTGTCACAGGTCATCTTTGCAGTTTTTGTCTTAATACTAAAAGAATATATTTTGAATCAGTTAAAAAGTGTGCATTGTGGTTTTTTTTTTTTTTTTCCCAGTCTTAGGATATTACCACATCATCAAAATACTGGAGGGTTCTTTGTGGCAGTATTAGTGAAAAAGTTTTCAATGCCCTGGAATAAACGTCCACCAAAGGTAAGCATGTGGCATATCATGTAAGCTTTCTGTGCATTCTGGGCAGACACTGACGGTGGTCAGTGGAACAGTTTTTGGGTGTGGAGAGCAGCTGAGCATGAGCATGTGTGTGGTGGGGGTAGGGATTCATTTAAATTTTGAGTTTTCCAAGAAAGCAGCAATGTCTTAAAGGATAGATCCATGAAAAAGGCATACTTGGGGGATTACATTCCTTCTGCATCTTAAATTCAGTTATTTAATAAAAATTGAAAGACATAATGACTGCTCTGTGGCTCAGAGTTAGAGCCCCCCAAGCTGGCTTCTGTGCTCTGGTCCCTGGGGGTTGGTTCAGTTGAGCCCATTGCAGATGACAGAACTCTGCCAGCCTCACTCAGGCCAGCCTGTCTTCCCGTGGGGGACAGTGACAGAGACTTTGTCCAGGCCTGGCCGAAAAGGAAACAGAGAAGGCCCGAGCCATCCTAATGGGTTGTTGTAGGAGACCCTGAAGCAGGGAGGGTGAGTAGGAGGGCAACCTTTCAAGTCTTTCCATGTAACGTCGGCTGCCCTCCTCTTTTATCAACATGACATTTATCTCGCTAGTTTATGCCTCAGCCTTTCCGTAATGTCAGAACATGGCTGGGGTCACAGTCTGAAAGTCAGTATTCTTCCAGATGAACGCTTACAAAGGAGGACAAGAATGCTTAGGCTTTGCAGAGGCAGAAAGGAGAGTGGTCCTGGGCTATGGCTAACCCGCATGAACGTTTGCGTGTCCGGCCCCACTGCTGGCCCAGGAGTGGAACCGGCATGTCCGGGCAGGCGCTGTGCTGGTTGTGGAGGTTGGAGAGTGTCCGGACTCTCCCTGGCCCTGGACTCCTGGGTCAGGAACTCCAAGCAGCGCTGTCATCGACGTGGAGTGCCAGCTGCGTGTGTACCTTCCACGGTCTTACAGCCACTTTTATTTTAAAAGTGCACACAGGGGCGCCTGGGTGGCTCAGTTGGTCTGCCTTCGGCTCAGGTCATGATCTTGGGGTCTTGGGGTCGAGCCCCGCATCGGGCTCCCTGCTCCGTGGGGAGTCTGCTTCTCCCTGTCCCCATCGCTCCTGCACGCTCGTGCTATCTCAGATAGATAAATCTTTAAAAAATAAAGATAACTAAAAGTGCAAGGAAAACGAAATTTTAGTATTTTATTCATTCCGGTATACTTAAAATATTCTTTTGTTGTATCATATACACAGTTCTTAATGAGTTATTTTCCGTGCTTTCATACTGAGTTTTTAAAGCCGTGTGAATTTACAGTCTGAGCTTCCTCGTCCTTGCACTGGTCACGGGGCGGCAGTGAGAAAGCATACCTGGCGCACGGCTCAGGTAGATTGCTTGTCTTCAGGACGCCCCGATGTGGGAGTGAGGGGACCTGTAAGCACAGAGCTGGCATTCCAGCCGGGGAGACCGAGCTGCTGGTCTTCGACAGAGAGAGCGCAGAAGCAGCCTGGTGGGGAAGGGGCCCTGGAGCCGGGCTGGGAGGGGCGAGGATCAGCATTTCCAGGAGCTGGAGGGGCAGGGCCCAGGCCATCGCCACTGGGGCACGGTGTGTGGGTGACCTTTTTGTCTCTTTTGTCTTTTACCTTTAAGTAAAAGCTCTTTTCTGGGAGGTGGTGTTGCATTGCATGGAGTCCCAGCAGCTCGTCTGCTTTAGAGCTTTGTCAACTTGGGGAGTGGGTTCCACTTTTCTGAGGCCACGTGTCCTCTAATTTCATCAACCCTGTGACTTGTTAGGGCGTGTCGTTTTAAATAACTTTTTATTTAGTATTTTGTTTAAAATGCATATTGAGCAGTTTCCGTAAGTGAACCGTTGTGCTCATTTTTTAAGCCAGATACTGTGGCCCCAGTTCCGAAGTTCGTTCGTTGTTCTACAGTTGCTTCTGCGCTCCGTGGGGCGCCCTGGGCCTGCATCGGGCACCGTGTGTCCGGGGCGGTGGCACTGGCCTTCCCAGGCTGCACTTACTGACATGTGTGTCCTGGCCCTGTCTGCTGCCCCGGGATCGTGTTTGGCCCGTTTTCGTCCTTGAGCGTGCCTGGCACACGGCAGGTGCCCAGTAGCGTCTCTGAATGCGGATGAGCTGGCTGCGTCTTCGGCCTGTACTGGGAAATAGCCTGCACGTGCTCTTTGTGGGATTAGGGGGGAAACCGTGCCCACGACTTCTGTGTATAACAGCAAATAGACTGAAGATACTTCCAAAACACTCTGTTGCCTCTGTATGTGAAATGCCTTAGAGATATACGATGGGTTTTGTGTCGTGAGTGTTCATTTTTTTATGGCAGTGTAAAGTGGGTTGCCTTGGAGTGTAGATGCACTTGTCCCCTGTTGAAGCTGCAGGGCGAGCCGGTGGAGCCCAGAGAGCCTGTGCGGTCCAGCCCTGCACATCCCACGGAAGGAGCAGCTGCGGACCCCGCTGAGCTGGAGAGTAAACCCATCAGTGGGATGGACGACACAGACATAACGGAAAGACCCGAGAACGTAGAGAACAGCGGAAGTAAGAAGGACGGAGTGTGTGGGTAAGAGAAGGGGTCCTGTCTGCACCCTCGTGTCTTCCAGCCCCTTAGCTTGCAGGGGCGCGGGGCCGTCCTGCAGCAGGTGGGTGCCACGGTGTGTGGCTGGGGGTCGCGTGCATGCGGAGAGCCCGGGGCCACGCGGGGCTGAGGAGGAGGGCCAGCAGGCAGGGGGAGTGCACTGCTGGCCTGTCACCTTAGGACTGATTACAGTGCATGTTTCTTGTCCCGATTCCCTCCTCAGTCCTCCTCCATCTAAGAAAATGAAGTTGTTTGGATTTAAAGAAGATCCGTTTGTGTTTATTCCTGAAGATGATCCATTATTTCCACCTATCCAGTAAGGATTAATTGAACCTACTAAATTCTTGTTATAACTGTGTAACTGGACACATTTGGCCATATATTTTTATTTAGTTCTGTATAACACCTTTTTTTCCTCGTAACGGCTTGGTAGAGTTGGGTGACACTTCAGAGAGTGTACGGCGAGCTGCCAGAGACTGTAAAGTGGCTGGGATGGGGGCGGGGGGGGCGGGGGGACTGGACTGCGGCCCTGAATGTCAGTCCCCCGGCGGAGCTTCCAGACCCGTGGCCGTCTGCCCAGGTCCTGTGTGGGACGTGGAGACTGGGTCTGGGTGGGAGCTTGGGGACCCCAACTGGAAACTTCTGGGAGGAACAGAGGGGAAAGGTGCTTAGGATAACGGGCTCCGGTTCATCTCTTCCTGCTTAGTTAAGGCTCAGTGTCCAGTCACCGCGGTGAGCGCTTGTGCTGCCCTGTGGCTCGTGACCTTTTTCTGTGGGCATCGGTGTTGCCAGGTCCCTGGAGCAGCAGCGGGAGAGGGAAAGTGTGCTTGTCAGTGAAGGTCCCTGCTCCAGTTTGCGGTGACCTCCATCAAGTGTGGACGTTGGGCGAGCGCGGCCGAGTGCCCTGAGCCGCAGATGAGAACCCGAGCTCCGTCGGGAGAGAGACCGTGCTGGAGGCACCTGTCACGTTTGAACCAAACTCGTAAGCAGCTCTGTCTCGTTCGTAGGAAGTTTTATGCGTTGGATCCTTCGTTCCCGAAGATGAATTTGTTGACTAGGACTACGGAAGGGAAGAAAAGGCAGCTCTACATGGTCTCCAAGGAGCTGAGGAATGTGCTGGTGAACAACAGCGAGCGGATGAAGGTGCACGCACAGCTGGGGCCCCGGGGGCCCCTGCTCTAGCTGGGGTGGAGGTGGGCTCGGGCGCCGGCTTTCCTGGTGTCATGTCTGCTGTGCTGATCGGCAGTCCACAGCAGCCACACTAGACCAGCCTCCTCTGAGGGCATCAGTGAGGCTATGAGAACCCCGACTTAGTCAGACTTGTAAGCTCTTCCTTTTCTTCTTCCCTTCCCTACTCGCAGCTCTGCCTCCCTGGGGCACAAGGGGTTATTTTCATTGAATATTCAGCTTTTATTTATATGTGTGTGTCATCTCACTGTCTCACTTGCAGGTTATAAACACTGGAATAAAAGTGTGGTGTCGGAATAACAGTGGTGAAGAGTTTGATTGTGCTTTCCGGTTGGCACAGGAGGTACTTTGGGGCATAGACTTAGTAGCAGCCGGTGGTCAGCCCACGGGCGTGGGTGCCGCACGGGGAGGTGGGGGCTGGGGACGCGTGTGGAAAGGCCTCGGGGACAGCGGGTGATTGTCCTCATTCATGATGGTGGCCTCTCTTTACTCCCACAGGGCATATACACGCTGTATCCGTTTATTAATTCAAGAATTATCACTGTATCAATAGAAGATGTTAAAATTTTATTAACCCAGGAAAATCCATTTTTTAGAAAACTTAGCAGTGAGACCTACAGCCAAGCCAAGGACTTGGGTAAGCCGTTGGACTTGCATTGAGGCGTGACTTGTCCTCATAAAGACAACGAAGACGTGGGTGTGCAAGCTTGTTAGAGCTTTCTCAGTCTTAGATTTTAATATGTCGTGCCTTGCTCTCTACTGCTTCTCGTCAGCCTCCAGAGGGCTTTGTGGGGACAGAGGCATATCTCAGCGTACCCAGGGCCAGAGGCACCCCTCAGGTTGCCCTGCTTCCCCCGGCCATGTGGAGGCCTGTGCCGCCCACCAGCCCACAGGTGTCTGCATGTGTTGGGCCCTGGCCGTCCCGTGAGCCAGAGCCCCGAGTGCCCGCAGCCTAGCAGGGCCCCGCGGGGACGCAGGGCACAGTGCTCGGGCTTGTGTGCGTCCCGTCCTGAGTCACAGGATGCTAATCAGCACAGACTACCGCGTTTGCTTGGCATCCTATCAGCCAGGTTAGAGCAGGCTGTAGGTGTTGCCAGGTTCTCCCGCGGCTTGGCCGGCCCCGCAAAGGAGATGCTCGGTCACGGCGTTTTCACGTTTTATAAACTTCCACTTCAGAATTATTCTAGTGATATTTTCACCTAAGAACAAAAATAATTCCACCAAGAATTCTAATTTTGTTTTTCTTTTCATTCTTGTTGATTTTTTATAACTTTGTTCACTGTTTCTGGCTCAGCTGGCCCAAAAGCTGCTCAAATCAAGTTACTGCAGTTCTGTGGTTGTATGTTTTATGTACGAAACTGAAAGATACAAAACATGCTGTGTGGAATCTGTCTCCTGGTGTCTCAGGCAGGAGCTGCATCTAAAGTAGAGATTATTTTAAAGGATAAAGGGACCATTTGCACTTGTTTTCTTCTTTGTCTTAATCTCATAGTTAGATGGTTGGGGTATAATTTTTGACATTTTTTATGTGTGTTTCATGCTGTTTCTGGAAGTTGGAGCAATTATTTGTTTAATCTTGAATTTTGAGAATTAACCAGTAGTTAACTGCGGGCTCCCTGCTGCTGAGAGAGACTTTCTGAGTATTTTCACCTAAACCCTACTGGTCTGATGCTGTCCCCTGCCACATTGCCTGGTCTGCTTGGTGCTCGGCTTGCTAGTGGCTCTGTGTTTTTAGAAAGAAAGTCCTCTTTTCTCCATGGAGATCCTGAGGACCAAGAGTGCGGATTGTTTGCTGCGCTCTCTCTGCAATGCTGGACACACAAACAGCTTCGCCAACACATGTCTGTTTCTCTTCCAGCCAAGGGGAGCATCGTCCTGAAGTATGAGCCAGACCCTACGTAAGTGTGGGTGCTCCCGCCAGTGGGGGGACTGTAGATGGTCGTGGGAGCCTCTGATGAGCATTCTCCTGAAGATAGCGTTGTAGAAATTTTAGAACAAATGTTATTATTATATACATGATTAGACGTACATAATTATGTATTATATATTAATATATATGTCATATTATATATAATTATATATCATCAGTAGAATACTCTCTTACAGAACATTCAGCTCAGGCCAAAATTTTCATTTAGAGAATAAAACGTGCAGTACTGCTTCTCTGTGCCTGAGAAATCTAGTTCTGATTTTTGTCTTAAACAGAATGAAGTAAAGGTTGAAAGTCGAGAGTCTTTCCGTCTCTACCGTGGGTTCACCCCGGGTCTATGGGTTCCGTGTTTCGCACGCGTCAGGCGGCAGGGTCCTAAGGCAGGGGTGAGGGTTTGCTCCTGCGTGACCGCTGTCCTGTGGTGCTCACAAGTACCCACACAGCCCTCAGGAGTCTGCGGAGAGTAGGCCCTGAGGGTCAGCGCTGGCCAGAGCGGCTGAAGAGCTGGGGAGCTGGTCGGGATTTGTACCCAGGTCTGGTTTCACGTGTCGCAGCCACCTCTTTCTAAAGTAAAATACCACTTCCAAGGGGAGGAAAGAAAACAGCACAGGGCTGGAGAGGGATTTGGGAGAGAGCTTAGGTGGAGCCGTGGACAGTTCTCTGGGAGGTGGTATTTGGCCAGACTCTGGTGAGAAGGAAGTGGAGAAGCACCAGCCCTGAGGAAGGAATGAGCTAGAAGGCAGCCTGCGTGGAGCTGGCAGAGGAGGACAGGCCCGAGACCCCCTGCATGGTCTCCACCGCCTCCATCTGCTGTGAAGACAGTAGCCTGGGCGTGGGCCTGAGTGTGCAGGTGGGAGGCAGGGGTGCAGGGCAAGAGTGGGCAGCTGGGGCTGGGGCAGGGGCCTGGGCCCGGGCCCAAGGGTTGGCAAGAGCGGTGCACGTGGGGTCCGGCGGGGCTGTATATAGGACGTCGCGCACACGAGGTGGGCTGTGGGTGGCGAGGGTGCAGGAGTGCCCAGGGTCGGCTTCTGGGTTGAGTTACACAGGTGTCATCCAGGAACGGGAAAGCGGGGGGAGAACGGACATACTGAATTTGAAAATGCTGGAATAGACAGCAGGAGATGGCCAGGCCGCTGTATGGAAGTTTTGGGCGTTAAGGGGAGAGGTCATTCCAGGCGTGGATCTTCGGGGCTCACGAGCGTGTTAGTGCTGCGTCAGCCACGGGCTCGATGCCGGAGCTCCGAAGGGCGGTGTAATGGGAACCGGGCTTTGCAGGCGCTCATGCCGATGTCGGGGTCCGGGTCCGTGAGGTGGGATCAGCTAGGGAGGGGGTGCGAGGCAGGAGAGAGAAGACGCAGGGAGGAGCGGGGGGAGACGGGCGGTGCCCCAGGCGCACGCCGAGCTTCGGCAGCCGGCGCAGACCACGCTTGCCAGGCGTCTGCGGTACGCGACAGCGAGCGGGGATCTGCGGGGCGAGCGGCCGGGTCAGAGAAGGTCTCCGTGGGCGACACTTCGGCCGGCTTCTGTGCTCGTGGAAAACCCAAGAAAAGGAAAACAGGCTGTGGGTTTCCGGGAGCAAGGGGCGGTGTCGCAGAAGCGCTTAGACAGGGACCCAGAAATGGGTTTGAAAGGTACGGAAAGCGTGTGCTCTTCCACTCACTCGCTCCAGGTCTGTGAGCCGGCGCGCATGCTGAGGCAGCTGCCGGAGCCCCTAGATGGAAAGACAGCAAGGGGTGGGCGTCGGGGCCTCTTGTCTTTTCCTGTCATCGTGTTTTCTCCGTGTATCGTCCCGACTTTCCCCGGGGAAGTATGGAAAGGTACTGAGGAGTTTCCCTCTCTTTTGTCGTGGCTTATGTCTCTCGGTGGTTCAGCCCCTTCTCTTTTGCTGTGTGTGTTTTTTTTAAATCTGATCAGAACCCTCCTGTGTTAGTTCCTTGGAACCTCTGCCTGCAACCCTGATGCCTGGCATCGCGTAGAGCAGGACGTAGGGTTGATTGAATGGGGCCCTAGGAGCCGAAATACTAGAGCAGAGTCACACCTGAAGGGAAACGATGATTTGCATGGTACTTGGGAAGGGGCACGTGAGTCACACGGTAACTGGCATCTCAGCCAAGGAAAGGGGACTCGAAGCCGCCTGGCGAGCAGGTGGGCACGTCTGTGCGGCAGGATCGAGCAGACTCGGGGAAGCAGGGGTGCTTTGGGCGCCGATAACACTGCATGCTGGAAACGGGCGAGCAGAGTGTTCTGGGGGCCCGTCCTATCATGTGGGTAACCGAGAAGAGTTGGGGTCACCCAGCCCAAAGTAGGGGAAGCACGGAGTGTCGGCAGCAAGGGCGGTCTGGCTCCCAGCGCGGCTCTGCAGACGTGAGGCCTCGTGGGTAGGTCTTCACCTTTGAGAAGATGGAAGTACTGGGAAATTCTAACGTTGGAAGTGTGTGTGAATTCTGGCTGTGGGGGTTATTCCATTAGGAGCTTTTAGAAAGAAAAACTGGCCAACATGAGCAGGTTGAGAATATTTAGGACTTAAGCAGGAGCTGATCTTCCTTGGAGAAAACCATCCGTAAGATCACAGACGAAAATGCTCCAGTGCTTTGGGCATGTTGTTTTCAGAAAGGTTGCCTTTTAATCCTTCAGTGCAGTTAGGAGGACACACGATACTCACACACAACCACTTTTTTGTAGGAAACCAGACACCCTTCAGTGTCCCATTGTGTTATGTGGATGGCGGGGAAAGGCCTCCATTCGGACTTTTGTGCCCAAGAACGAACGGCTTCATTATCTCAGGATGATGGGACTGGAGGTGTTGGCGGAAAAGAAGAAGGAAGGGACTGTTCTGGCTCAGGAGGGCGCAGGCAGCTCTGGGCCGCCGGAGGACGAGGAGAGGGCAGAGCATGGAGCGGAGCCGGCCGCCGGCGCGGACGCCAGCACGGACACCAGCGCGCACGCCGCCTCGGGTCCCTCAGACCCTGCCCCGGCGGAAGCCGCCCTGCCCCGGTGAGGAGGCCCCGGCACCGTCCGCACGGGCAGCCTGCAGGGGCCTCCGCCTCGGTGTTCAAGGCCAGGCCCGGAACTTCGGACCTGTGAGTACAGGTTTTTGAAGACTGGAGACGGATGGAATCATAGAACAGTCGTGAACGATCTCAGTACTGCTTTCATTTATTTTTTAGCTTTGTTAGAAGTTGCTCATTTTACTGTTTCTTTGGCAAAACTGGGTCCGTTGTGCCTGTGGCCCACGGTAGACTGTCACCATTAGTCTTACTCCTCCCAGGAAACAAAACTGTCCTTGCAGGAATTTTCAGGTCGCCTTTGTTGTGTCTATGTTGGTCTTATGGTCCGGTGTTTCTTTTAATTATTATTTATAGAAAGAATCTATAACTCATCATGGGTCATTGGAAAACCATCCTGTAAATTTTAATAATTATATCAAGTTGCGCATTAGCAGTGCGACATTAATGTATGGTGGGTTAACATCTGAGGTCTCAGATGACTTCTGTGCCTTTGTAACAAAAGGTAAAATAATAAACTCTTTTTTCTCAGAGTACGCAGTCTCGTGATACTAATTGCGAGGGTTTTAGGTCTTTTTATTGAATGGAGTGTTTTGCAAGTCTAGGTTTTAAATGGGGTTGGGATCCTTGGAACATTGAAATAAATTATTAATGATGACGTGTATGTGTGCATGAGTTGTTTTTACTCTCGGTGAGGCGGAAGAAACAAACTTATTTTTGGGTAAATGGAAACGTTCGGCTTGTGAAAGGAATTTTAATGCGAAGGTTGCTCTCGAGGGAGTAGTTTGACGCAACAGGACCTGAAGCTTTTCCTGTGGGCTCCCCTCTTGTTCCATAGAGGGCAGCGTTCACACCTCCACTGCCGGGAGGGTTGGGGGGGGGGGTGCGGGCTGGGTTTGTCAAGGTGAGAAGCCTCTGCAGCCCTAGCGGGGCTCCCTCGGGCCCTGTTGTTAGGGGACCTGGAGGGGATACTCATGAGGCAGGTGCCGTGGGGCCGCCTTCCTTCATCACTTAGGAAGCCCCTGCTGTGTGTCAGGCAGGGTCCTGGGGCCTGGTGACACGGCTCACCCTCACGGCCAGTCTCAGCGTCGTCAGGAGAGTGTGGCGTGGCGAGCCTGCGTGTCCCCGTCCCCTAACGGGCACAGTGGTTAACAGCTGCGTTTTATCAATACCCCAGCTGAGGGCGCCTGGGTGGCTCAGTTGGTTAAGCAACTGCCTTCGGCTCAGGTCATGATCCTGGAGTCCCGGGATCGAGTCCCGCATCAGGCTCCCTGCTCGGCAGGGAGTCTGCTTCTCCCTCTGACCCTCCCCCCTCTCATGCTGTCTCTCATTCTCTCTGTAGTAAATAAATAAATAAATAAATAAATAAAATAAATAATAAATAAATAAATAAATAAATAAATAAATAAAAAATCTTAAAAAAAAAAAAAATACCCCAGCTGAAATACTTGCAGCCCTGGTCCCTTTAATGGAGCACGGTGGTTGGAAACTGAGGTCTGGAATTAGGTGTGTTCGTTGCTACGAGGTGTCATTTCTCACAGACCAGACAGAACTGGGAATTAAACGTCTCTGTGAACACACACAGCGTACATAAAAACACGTGCTTGTGAGTTTGTCGTTTAAACGAGTTGCCAGTTGTTTAAAGCCCGTCACAGCAATCATCTGACTCCAGCCCATGCTCCATCTGTGTGGATCACCCCCCTCTGTATCAGATGGCCCTGATTTGCCCCACTGCATTTACTTATTTCTTCGGCCTTTGCATGTTCTAATCCCCTGCTTTGGCTGGCTCTGGAACACAGATCCAAACTCTCCCATGCCCAACTGTTCTGTCAAGGCCACACTTGACCATCCTTCCAGCTGCTTCCCTGGAGACCGTCCCTGATCAGGGCCAGCATGACGTTCAGCACCAACTAAAGGGAAGGGGAATCTGAGTTCTCTCACAGTTTCTCCTCCAGACCTTCTTTACAATGGAGATCTCTGGCCCTACTTCATAGAGATTCTGTTGCATGTGGCTGGCATGGACTCTAAACCCTACATCGTTCTGCTGTGTGGCCAGGTCGAGGGACTGAGGGACCGTTGGTTTGAATAGCTAGCTCATCTAACAATGTGACACTGTAACGACAAATTCTGACCATTGCTGTTTTCTTTGCAGTAAGAGGGCTAACGTTTGTCTAGTTGAGGTGCTTTGCAAACATTCTTAAGTGCCGTTCTAAGCC
The DNA here is from genome assembly GCF_011800145.1 of Mirounga leonina. Classification (NCBI taxonomy): domain Eukaryota; kingdom Metazoa; phylum Chordata; class Mammalia; order Carnivora; family Phocidae; genus Mirounga; species Mirounga leonina. The sequence goes on along the minus strand of NW_023270865.1, from coordinate 4,739,815 downwards.
ACAGGCATGGTTAGATTGTCAGGACCAAATGCTGCGTGACAGTCAAGGTTGAAAACCAGTTATGTCCACACTGCCTCCTTTGGACGGAGAGCACCCTTGTGTGTTTGGACAGACCTCTTCCCAGTTTGACACATAAGCAAACGAGGCCTAGGCAGTAACAGCCGTCTGACAGGACGGTGCCTGGCCCCGCAAACGCAGTGTAAGTGATTTGCTTTGTGGAGAAACCACACAATCACTTGCACAGGGAAGACTTAATAGCATCGCTAACTAATGGGGTTGGAACGGTGAGGGGTTGGCTAGTAAAAACAGGATGCCGAGGAATATAGGAATGCCAGGAGGAACAGCCATTGTGCTCAGCTAACAGCACCTCTCTCCCTGGGGTTTGGTGGGAGGGCTGGATAGCGGAGAAGTTGCTGCGGTTCTGGATCAGCGGAACTTGCTAGAAATCTGCCCCCTAGGCTACTGGGGAAATGCTTTTCAACAGAGGTGCGGGGCTAGGAGAGCGGGGTGGTTCTCGGGACGGCGGCCGGCTGCCCTGCACGGCAGAAGCTATGGGCTGTGAGCAGCCCGGGGATGCAGGCACCAGGGCCAAGCAGCCGGAGGCCCGCTTCCTGCCGTGTGTGCCCGGGGCTCCTGCAGCCAGAGCGCCCGTGGTGCGAGCTGGCCGGACGCACTTCAGGGGCCCAGACCCGTTGAGAGAGAGGGTAATGGCTGGTGAATATGGAGGCCTGAGACCATCGGTTGATGACTGACCTGTGACTCATTTAATCCAACAACCTCATAGAGGCGGAGGGAGGGCTGTTACCCACCCTGCTTATAGATACGAAAGTCAATAATCCGTCACAGAGTAAGTGACAAAGCCAGGAGCCCAATTTTTAAAAATGTCTTGACCAACCAGAGCAGAGTGGCTCAGTTGCGTCCCCTTCTGTGGACGAGCACAACAGCCACTTCGTCGTGATCTACTTTGAAGATTTTAGCAGCTTTTCAAAATTGCCAGAAATGAATGAAGCTACAGAAGGACAAAGGTCATGTTTAAGTGTGTCTTTTTTTTTTCCTTTTTTTTGATTAAGTCTATTTAAAATCTCTAATAAGCTTTTTGTTTTCGTCAGATGTAAACTTGAACTGTTATCAAAGCAGAGACTTAATTAGGGTCCTCTTGGGTTGAGATAGGAATCGAATCCACACCTACAATTCCACTGCCTCCCAAACCCGAGTAACACTACAGTAACAACATTTTAACAAAGACAGGGAAGGGGGTGCAGACACTGCACAGCTCTGGAAGCTTCCGAGCAAACGGAAAGGCTGTCAGAGAAGAGAGCCAAGCCCCGTCCTGCCGTGGGAATGGCTGAGGAGCAGTCCCCGTGCCCCAAAGAATTCTGAAGTCTCAGACCTGGCTGGGTTCACGAAGCAGGTGGTTCTCTCCTGGGGGTGCTGGGCACAGTGGAGGGCAGGGAGGACAGCGGCTGTGTGCGCACCTCCCTTCCCTCGCCTCCCGGAACGTGTGGGGCAGCCAGACCTTGGTCTCCCGGAGACCGTCGGAGGACGCTTTTCTGGAACCTGCCCGGTTCTAGAGAAAAGACTTAAAGATCGTGGCCTCACTATTGCATCTCTCAAGTTGGAGCCTGTCACATCCCCCTCGGAAAGGACAGGATGCCCCAACACACTGCTTCCCATCCCATATGCCATGTGGCCTCGTGCTAATCGGGAGCAGACCGCCACCAGGATTAGCGACATCTGACAACAGCTGTTGGCATCGAAGACAGGGACCAAAGCAAACAGGGACACACAGCCAGGAGGAAGCATAGACACAGGTGGCAGAAAAGTTTTCAAAAATCCCTGTTACCGAAAAAGGAGCTAAACAAAGCCTGATGAGACCGCTTACAAACCAAAAAAGAGGGTGTTGCTAACATGAACAATTACACTGAAAGCTTTTCTTCCAGTTTTAATCAACATTTTGGCAAGGGGCTTCTCCAGAAAGAAGGCTTCTCCAGAAAGAAGGCATGGCAGGTCCGGCTGAAGAAGGTTCTCGTCCGTAGACGGACACGCTCGTGTGTGCCTGGGCCACCTCTGGAGTGGACCCGTGGGTCAGGAGACGGTGCTTGTTGCAGGTGGGCTAGAAGGGAGACACATTTTTCACTTAAGACCCTCCGTGCCCTTTGAACATTGAAACACCTATTGAGACGAATAAAATAAATTTCCTAGAAAGAATGACAAATGCACATCACCTTGACCCAGTACAATGGCAGAAAACCAGAAGGACCCTGGTCCACGCGCGAGGAGCTCTGGTGAGCTAAATGAGCTCCTGGTGGACTAGAACCTAGGGATCACCCAGAAATGGAAGCGAGAAAGGCAAGGTGCAGGGAAGTGTGTTTACCCCACTGCCATCTGTGCAAACAGGGAGAAACACGTACTTTTGGAAGTGCACAAGCTAACTGAGGGAGGGTACAGAGGAGGTTGGCAGTACTGGGTGCCTTGTGGGGAGGGGATCTAGGTGGGCCGAGGCCAAGGTTATGATGGAGAGTTTGAATGTTGGACTCATTCAGAAAATGAATGTAAGTGATACAGGAGTGTGCATGCACATGTGAGTCCAGAGGGCAGAATTCTTGACGGCCATCCGTGACCTGTGGTTCATGTTGCACATCAGTAAATGCAGTGGGTCACCGACTGCATGACCCTGGGCACGTTTCTTGACCTCACTGGGCCTCCATTTCCTCATCTGTGAAATGGGCATCATGATGGGATGTGCTGGGAACTGAACTCGTGACTGTGTGGGACGCACTGAGGACAGCGGCTTGCAGCCGGGGTTTCAGGTGGGCACTGGGTTTTTAGGCTGAGGCTTAGAGGAAGCATTCACTGATAATTACGCACACGGTTCTCTCGGGTACTGAATAAAACCTTTTGATCAGGAGAGACAGAGCATGTGGGTGAAGTGTGTAACAGCTTAAGTGGTGGGTTTTGAACAAATGTTGGAGAGGTTGTGGAGAAAGGGGAACCCTCTTCCACTGTTGGTGGGAATGCAAGTTGGTACAGCCACTTTGGAAAACAGTGTGGAGGTTCCTCAAACAGTTAAAAATAGAGCTACCCTATGACCCAGCAATTGCACTCCGGGTATTTACCCCGAAGACATAGATGTAGTGAAAAGAAGGGCCATATGCACCCCAATGTTCATAGCGGCAATGTCCACAATAGCCAAACTGTAGAAAGAGCCGAGATGCCCTTCAACAGATGAATGGATAAAGAAGATGTGGTCCATATATACAATGGAATATTACTCAGCCATCAGAAAGGATGAATACCCACCATTTGCATCGACATGGATGGAACTGGAGGAGATTATGCTAAGTGAAATAAGTCAAGCAGAGAACGTCAATTATCATATGGTTTCACTTATTTGTGGAACATAAGGAATAGCATAGAAGACATTAGGAGAAGGGAGTGAAAAATGAAGGGGGGGAAATCGGAGGGAGAGATGAACCATGAGAGACTATGGACTCTGAGAAACAAACAGGGTTTTAGAGGGGAGGGGAGAGGGGGGATGGGTTAGCCCGATGATGGGTATTAAGGAGGGCACGTACTGCATGGAGCACTGGGTGTTATACGAAAACAATGGATCCTGGATCACTACATCAAAAACGAATGATGTATGGTGAATAACATAACATAATAATAAAAAAAAAGTGGTGGGTTCTGCTCCCACTCTGCTGCTGTGACGTCCTGGGTCCCGAGAGTGAGGCCCTTACAACCAGGCATCCCTGCTTCTTGCTTCTCTTTGGTTCGGGGAGGGGGTGTTCAGGATGCTTCCCCCAAGCCATCAGGGGCACCCAGCCCAGCACCTGGCTGTGGCAGCAAATGCAGCAGATTACTGGTCCCTCCCATCCTCAAAGCCAGACTTTAGTACTGAGGATTATTTTAAAGGAGTGGATGAAAAACTAGTAAAAACCGGAAAACACTGGCCCAGCATTAAAAGTATGCAAGCACCTGGGAAATAGCGCAAAAGTGTGTTCTGATTCGATTTTTTGTAAGATTGTTGTTGGTGTCTGGAGAAAGTCTGCACTTTTTAAAATAAAAATAGGGCACCTGGATGGCTCAGTTGGTTAAGCGACTGCCTTTAGCTCAGGTTATGATCCTGGAGTCCCGGGATCGAGTCCCGCATCGGGCTCCTTGCTCAGCTGGGGGTCTGCTTCTCCCTCTGACCCTCTTCCCTCTCTTGCTATCTGTCTCTCATTCTCTCTCTCTCAAATAAATAAATAAAATCTTAAAAAATAAATAAATAAATAAAATAAAAATAAATATCTGTGGTTTGTTTTTCCAGGTGGACTTTGGTTGCAGCAAATAGCATATCCCGTAACAAAATTTCTAAATAGCTCAACCAGTTTTAAACAGTGACAACCATGAGCAATATAGTGTCTAGAGCCCACAGTAAGGGGACCTGTCCAGTACCAGCATATGGATATGCTTTTTTTTTTTAAAGATTTTATTTATTTATTTGTCAGAGAGAGAGATTGCTCACAAGCAGGGGGAAGAGCAGAGAGAAAGGGAGAAGCAGACTCCCTGTTGAGCAGGGAGCCCCATGCAGGACTCGATCCCAGGGCTCTGGGATCATGACCTGAGCCGAAGGTAGACGCTTAACCGACTGAGCCACCCAGGAGCCCCAGGGATATGCTTTTTAATAACAGATCATCCCTCACTGATCGCATTGGACCCATTTACGTTTTCGCAGGGCTCTTCGAACGTGTTAGACAAACCCATCCTTGCAGAAGAGACATAGAGTAAATGTAAATGCATAACAGTGCAGGGCTCTCCTTTTCGGTGGTGAGTGCAGGAAATCAGGTCTGGGTGGGGAGAAAAGGCCAAGCTGTGCTGAGGGACTGGCCTGCGTGGAAGGGAGGCCACGGTTTTCATGAGGCTGATGAAGCAATGTTGGTTTTCGTAGGTTCCTTGGGAGACAGACTGTGGGCTGGAGATGTGCATGTGGGCAGTTTGGATCGGTCCCTTGGGGTTGGGTCCACACACACGCAGACGAGCGTGGGAGTCTGCCCCCCCCAAGTGAGACACACTTTTCAACAAGGCAGGAGGACAGTGGGGCACTATGACTTCCTAACCGCTGGAGGAAAAAAGGCCCCACCAAGGAAAGTGGAGGAAGGGAAAAAAAAAAAAAAATAGAATTGAGGAAACATAATCAACAAAACACAAATAGCTCAAAAACATGGAAACAGGACTGACAATGCTCACGGGAGATGTGGGTGGGTTTTTTGTTTTGTTTTGTTTTGTTTTTTCAATTTTAAGTGCTCAACATGCAGGGAGTTCAGTATTTGAGAGGTGAGCCGCCTCCAGGCCCCGTCCTCTTTCATGGGGCTGCCCGTGGGAAGTCTGTCCCTCCTCCCAGGTGTCCCCCCACCGTCCCCATCACACAGATGCTGACATCTATGCAGAACGTCCAGCTCCAGCAACAGTTTTCATTTGATAGTAGAGCATGGAGATCATCTCCCATCAGGAGCTCCATTCTTCCATCAGATGCAGACAAGCTTTGTAACCAGACCCTGTGAACGGACGCTGGGGTTGATCCCAGTGTTTTGCTACTACCCAAAGCCTGTAGTGAGTAAACTGTTCCTTTCATTTCAAATGTTGCCCAGGCATGTGGATGAGAATAAACTCCTAGAAGTACTACTTACTGGCCAAGGAGTATGTGCCTTTTAAATTATGATAGGTATTAGCTGTGTCTATATTAATATAAAATAAAATGGAATTCATGGCAAGAGACATTAAATGGGAAAAACAGGGATACTCTATAGATTTTGTAGTTATAAAATGTAGGACATATTTTGTAAGAACGTATAACAGCCTTTAACCTTATAACACCTTACAACAAAATACTGATAAAGGAGAAAATATTACCAGTAGAAGAAATTGACAAACCTGGGCAGGAGGAAGAAACAGTCAGTTGGAGGTGTTCCCACTTCCATGACCCCCCCAAAGCAGGCATGGAGCCCAGAGAGGTTTCCAGGCCAGCTTTGCTGCATTTTCAGGAAACACCTCTTTCTTCTGTTGAATTCATTTTATAGAAACAGAGCATTTCCCCTGTTATTCCACACTGGCATACCCAGGGGGCCCTGCGTGGACAAGGATACCAAGCAGAAAAGGAACCATTCTGCTACCGCTCGAGTGAGAATACCTGACTATTAGCTAAACAGAACGAACAGGCAGAACGGGGTCAGCGTGCTGTATTCATGGAGTAAGAGGAATTATAAACTTTATATAATATGTAGTTACATATTTAATTACATAAATAATAGTTACATATTCTATTCCTTGTATTATAGATAGTATTCATTACATATTCATGTTATAAAATATATATGATTTTATATATTGTAATATAATTATATAGGAATCATAAAGAATATTAGGAGGTCAAGGGAGAAAAATTAATATCTTGATTTGCTAAAATCCGACACTCATTCCTTATTTTAAAAAATAGCAATAAGCTAAAAATGGAAGGGAACTTATTTAACTCGATAAAGGATATTTATCAGAAATCCTATGTCACACAACCTACTGAATGGTAAAATGTTAGAAACAGCAATCAGCTAGTCCACACTGAAAATCCTCACCAGTGCAAGAAGACCAAGAGAAGAAATCAGGTGTAGTAGGAAGAAAGCTGAGACTAACTCTGCGATTATTTGCAGGTCAGATAATTATCCATGCATGAAAATCCAAGAGAATAAACAGGAAAGGTATAAAAACTCATAATAGTTCAGTAATTTGATAAGGATGAAAGACATCAAAAACAAAGATTTTGATAAATTGGCACATTGGGAGAGAATATTTAGCATATATATATAGTACATAACACATCATGTCCATACCATATGTAAATAGCTTCCACAAATCAATAAGAAAAAAGATGAGCAATTTACAAGTAGTCAAAGGATATAAATGGGTATTTCCAGAAGAAGACATACAACAGACAGCCCCACTCAGACTAAAAGATGGAAAATGATAGTATCAAAAAATTCCACTTTTCACTCATCAAAGTGACAAAAGTTTAAGGAGTAATAGTATCTAGTGATGATGATGGTGGGGAAATGGATACTTGCAGTTTTGTGCCATCTTTTTGGAAGGTGGGGCTTCCCTGTGATTGTAGTTTGATTTGGGGGGAGGCCACGTTGCTGACAACCCCATCGTGCCCTCGGGTGAAGTGAACGTCTGAGTACGTGGATCCCAGTTGCTCTGGGACTTGGGGCCCAGGAGCTCCAAAGAGCCAGGAGTCAGATGGATGAGGACTGTCCTCTCAGCAGCCTCATCCTCTTGGGGTGTTTGTGCGGAGGATTTCGTTTCCGTCCTGCGGGCCGTGACACCTCTAGGGGTGACAGTTCCAGAGGAGCTCGCTAGTGTGAGATTCACAGACAAACAGAACAGAAGCCGTGATGATGTTCTCAGGCGTCACCCGAAAGTCTGAGAGCGGAGAGGCTCCCCGGCTCTTTCACCACCTCAAGTTCAGAGTCAGGGCTCCATCTGCTCATGTCAGCTCATCTTAAACCGTGAGGGCGGCATCTGGACCTTCCCTTCGCCATCGGCTGTCTTACTTTGCTTACTGTCAGCCTCCCTCGCTCTCGACAGCAGGCTCCGTGAAGATAGGCAAGTAGTCCATGCCCAGGCCTGTGCCCGGCGGGTACTCTACAAGCATCTGTTGAGTGAAGGCTGGTCAACGGATCCCCAGCAGCAGGGGTCCTATGTGATGGCAGCCTCTCGAGGGGGACACTGAATTCTCTGTCCTGGCTTGTGAGGTGTCTCTGCTTCAGGGTTACAGTTTGAAAGGCAGGAAGTGGGGGGAGTTACTGCTTTGCTTAGCCTGTCACAGGACTCAGGGAGGGGCCTCAGACAAGCCCCGCAGGCCCCCCAGCTCCTGTTCAACTTGGGGCGCTGACCCTCACTGAGCAGGGCTTGGGAGGTGTCTACCTGGCTGGCGATCACTTGGACCCCCTTAGCCATCTCATCTCCTTAGCCAACAAGTGCGGGCTGCCCATTGTCTCTTCTCAACGGAGAAACATGCTCCGAGGTGGGTCTCAAGCCGTGGCCTGGCTTAGGATGAGGAAGCAGGAGGATATGACACTCCCTTTGGAGCCTTGTGGGGATGTAGTTTAAGACACATGCGCTCAGCTGATGAAGATGGATTTTACATTTAGAAGATGACACTAAAACTGTTTAAAAAACAACATTGATTGCAGGAAATAAGGCTCGTGAGAATCCTCTTGGCCAGCAGAGCTACGTAGAAGACTCCCCTTCCTGCCCCGCGCCGCACCCCAGCTCCACACAGGGTGGACCCCAACCTCAGGGCCGGGGTGGGGGCACACACTAGGCTTCATCCGAAAGGGTCGGTAAGGGTCCAGAGCCAGCCGGAGCCGTGGAACGGGAAGGCGGGGCCGGGCTGGTGAGCACGCGGGCCGGGGGGGCTCAGGGGGCCTCAGGGGGCCCGTGCCCACGCCCGCCTCACGCTTGGCATCTGGAGGGGGCACCGCAGGGCGGCCTGGCGTGCTGCTGGGGCGGCCACCCTAACGGGCCTGCCTTGGGCCAGGGCGCGTGTGCAGACGGCCTCCAGATCCCCGTCTCGAAGCAAACGCACCGACACCTGCACTGCGGAAGGAGGTGCAGACCACAGGTGACCTGCCGGTGGCCCCTGTGCGCAGTCTTCGAGCTGGCCCTGGCGCAGGCTGGCCTCGCCTGCCCCCAGTCGGTGCGGCTCTCAGGCTGTCGGCTGAGGGGACAGCAGGGCCAGCTTGGGGCCGCGGCCAGGTGGGCTGCCCTGGGGGAGGGGCCTGTGCACCCCGCTGCCTCGGGCTGGCCCAGGAGAGAGGGGCCGGCGGCAGCCGGCTGGCGCCCCGTGCCGCATGTGGGGTGGTTTGGCCCTGCCTTAACCACAGTGCGGCGCTGGGCCCACCCTCTGAGTCCTGCGCCCCAGTGAGTTTCGGTGTGGAGCGGAAGGTCACATGGACCTATTTGAGATCAGGTACCAGATGGTTAGACAGCATTGCTCTGATTTAGAGACATTGGGAAGCTAATCGTCCCCGTGGGGTGGATAATGAATGACTGCATTTTATAGACGAGGAAAGAGAAGCATGCCAACAGCCCAGCCACCAGCCACCCCCTGGTCTGGGGGCCTCTCTTAGACCAAAGTAGGTGGCCGGTGGGCTGGATTCCACCGAGCTGCAAGCAAGCAATAATTAATCCTCGGGATCCGAAAAGAGCTGCAGTGCCCCCATTCTGCGCCACCCCCACCCGCGACCTCCCACTGTGGCCAGTCAGGCCCCCAGGTGTCCTCCCCTGGGTTCCCCCAAGGGCTGCGTGAGGTGGGCGCTATGTGATCCCTCCTTCCTGAGCTCTTCATCCTGTGTCGTTACGTGTGACATTCTTTCAGCGAGAGCCGCCACCGGGGCGAGCTTTTCCAGGGCTGTATTTTTCTATTCCCCTGAAAAGGGATTGGCAGGAAAAGCATTTCTCCTCTTTACTCTCTGGTGTTGTATCTGTTGTCTCCGAATTCTGGCCGAAGGCCACAATCTAAGGCCTTGCACTATTTTAAACTCAATTGGGTTTCACCCAGAATCCGAGTGTGAAGGCTGTGAAGGAGCCATTCTTGAGCACTTTGCTGGGTCCCTCAGTGAGGCCAGGCGTGGGCAGAATCGGGGGACACTGAGGTGGGTTCAAGCTCAGCCAGCCACGTGGCCAACTGGCTGTGTGACTTCAGGTGACAATACTACCTCAGTTTTGTCACTGTGAACACAGGGGGCTGGACATCCTGATCTCTGACCCTCTCCCCCCCCCCTCCGCCCACCCCCCGGGTTAGAAGATGGGCAATCCTATGGATAGATAGTAAGCAATGTGAGCGCAGTAGAGTTTACATTTCATACAGTATGCACGTGTGTGTGGAGGGGATTTAAAGTCAGCTGACTTTTGCAACATCGGAATGGGGGAGCCTTTTAAAAATATTACCCTGAGCCCAGAAACATGAAAAAAAAATTCATGAATTCAAAGACATAAAGATCTCCTCTATGGGAAAAAACGAAACACAACAAAAAACACACAACCTTATAAGATAATCAAGAAAAAAGACAAATTGAAAGGCGTTCCCCATCAGAGGACTGATTTCTTTAATAAACGGAGTGCCTCTACTCAAAAAGAAGACAGAAATAGGCAAGACACATAAATACTAATGGCCAATAAGCGTACGGAACAGGCTCAGTCTCATGGGATAATACACATTTAGGCTATGAGATACGTTTTGCCTTTTTTCTCTGCAACACTGTATTGGCAAGACGCCCTCACACATTGCTCACACTGCTGATTAAAGCTCCGGATGGCAGTTTGAGGATCGCTGTCAGATTTAAAATGCCCGTGCTCTTTGATGTGGGAATTACACTTCTGGGAACTTAGCCAACGACTGTGTTGGTAAGTGTAAGGGTGTTTATGCAGGGTTAACCCCCTGGGGGAGGAAGAGCCAGGGATTGCAAACCAGCAGCCAGCAGGGAATTGATTAAGTGGATGATCATGTGTCCCCCACTGAAGAGTATGCCGCAGTTGCTAAAAGAATAGAATGGCTCTATGTTATCGATATATATTGTTTTTTAAATTTTGGATTGTTTTTCTTACACTTGGGTATAGAAGGGATTTGGGGTGGGGGAGGGAAGCGAGGAGTTACACGGATAACCCTGTCTCTTCCACGTCCTCCGGAATCAAGGGGATCTGACAACGTGTTGCACGTGAGGTCCTGTACTCATTATTCATTCTGTAGGCTGATGTCCAGTCCTGCATCCGCACCCCTCGGGCAGTCTTACGAGCTGCGTCCCGGCCTCAGTTTCTCCTCTATAACAGCAGGGCTGGCAAGGGGCTGGGGACTTAGACCTGAGAGCTTCTCGTGAATTCTTACCCAGTGTTCTCTCACTTTGGGTGGGAGGCTGGAGGACAGGGCTCTTGTCCCCACACGTTCAGAGGGTGGCTGAGGGCCCGTTGTGTGTGTGTTTTGCGGACTAGGGGCAGCTCGCACACCAGTGCTCCCGATGTCAGGCAGCTCACGAAGGTGGGAGTGATGCCTGCTCTGCTAGGAAGGTTAATTCTACGGTGTTTGCGGTGGTCCATTTCATGTGATGCCCTGGCTACGCTATCACCCCCAAATCTAGGTATTGCTGTGGAGCTGCTTTGTAATCAACGAGGTTACTGTCCTGGTGTGTGTGGGTCTTGTCTAATCAGTCAAAGGCCTTAAGAGCAAAACTGAGGATTCCCTGAGAAAGAAGAGATTCTACCTCAAGACTGCGGCACCAGCCCCTGCCCGAGAGTCTCTAGCTGGCCCTTCCTGCTGGCCTGCCCTATGGGTTCCACATGTGTCAGCCCTGTGATGCAGAAGCTGCTCCTTTACCTTTCTCTCCTGCCCTCCCCCCCCGCACCCTCTGTATGTATCCTATTGTTTTCTTCTGTTTCTCTGCTGGAACCCCGGGTGATAGAGTCCTCCCAAACCGTGAGCTTTCAAGCTTCATCTGTAACCCAAGGTTCAGCGTGTTTATTTCTGATATGTATTTCCCCTCTAGACTGCTTTTGGAATCACTTAGGAGGTGAGAAGTACAGGGAGGGGAATGTTTCTCCTTCTCACAGGGAGTGACCGGAGAGAAAGAAATGGTACAAGAACCTTGAAGAAGGCCGATGGGGCAGAAGAGATGAGTTTGAGAAGATACTTTCTTTTCTAATGTCCGATGGCTGAGATCTATGAAAAACCAGAGCCTTGGGGGAATACTGTTGGGCTCTTCATTTTGACTAATGCTTTTGAGGGACAGCACAATTTTGCTTCCAGGAGCTTTGAAATAGCCTCTCCCCACAGCCAGAGCTTAGGGCCCCAGGCTACCTGCTTCAGTGTTCGGGGAGGGAGTGGGTACATGGGGTCCAGGGGAGCTGAGCCCTAAAGCCCTGGGGCTGACACTCGAGGTGGAAACCCAAGTTGGTGGACAAGCTTCCAGTTAGGTGCCGGCTCCCAGGCTCCGTCCACCACCACTTGCCCCATGCCCCAGCAATGCTTCTTCTGTCTTTAAAAACAATGCTTTTATTTGAGGACAAGATGAATATCATCAGCCTGTAGACTAATCGTGATGTCGGTGCTTTACTGAATGTGGGATTTTCTTTCTGACATGGCTTGATTGGAAGCCTATGTAATACCTGGTAAACACAAGTGTGTCATCATGAGGTTCAAGTATAATGTCAAAAATTTCAGAACATGAATTAGAGACAAGTATACAGTGAACACGGATCAACGACTCATGGGCGACTGACTCAACTCGGGAGTGCGGGGAGCAGCAGGGTGGCCAAACTGGTGAGCATCTGAGGAGCAGAGATTGATACAGTCAATTGGACAAGAGATGCTTGAAAAAGCTGGATCCGGACATTCCGAACTGGGTAACAGGCCACAGGGCCGTGACGGTAGGGCCTCTGAGGACATCTTTTCTACCAGACAAATGTCATTTGCATTTTAATAAGCTAGTAGCCAGTACCTGGGAGTGTGGCTCGACTCAAGGCACAAGCAGGTGCGTCCCGGGTGCAGAAGGTAGCTGTTGGCAGGTGAGTTAAGCGTTCCCACAATCAGCGGGGCGGCGGGGCGGTGGGCGGGGGGGTCTTCCTGCCTCTGTCTTCTCAGCTCACAGCCTGGATGCATCAGGAGGCTGAAGGGAAGCTGTGCTTGCTGTTACCACTTGGTCTCCTGGGCAAGGTGGGCACCCAGTCCGATGATGTGGTCAGACAGTGGGTTGAGCCCTTCTGTGAGCTCACTTTCCCCATCAGAACCGTGGGGAAACATGACCACACACTATTGTTTTGAGGATCAGACTCCCGACATATATGTGACCGTGTGACTCTTGGGCAGTAGGCAGGGCCCCCTTCCCAGCTTTGGGGGAGTGCAGACGTGGCAGGGATCACCCCCGGCAGCTCTGAGTGTGTGTGCTCCGTGGGGCGTTTCGGCACCCTGCCTCTCCTTCTTCCTTGGAAGTCTTGGGGGTAGTGGCTCTGTTGTCAAGGGCTATCTTTTCTTGTCCCAAGTCCTCACGGGACTGAGGGGTACAAATTTCCTCTTGGCATGCTGGAGAAGAACCTGGAGAAGCGCAGGCGGAGGGGCTGACAGGGAGAGGCACAGCCCAGGAGAGGCCGGGGCTGTCTGGACGTCCAAGGTGTCTGGACATGGCACCAGCAAACAGGCTAGATGGGAAAGCCTTGGGCTAGGTCTCAGGATCTAGCAAATAGAACTACAGGACACCCAGATACATTAGATTACCAGATAAACCATGTCTATTTTTTTAAGCATGAGTATGTCCCATGCAATATTTGAGATATACTTATACCAATACATTATTTTTTATTTCTCTGCAATTCAGATTTAACTCCCATCCTGTATTTTATCTGGTAACTTTAGTCCTGAGACCAGCAAGGGCAGAAAGAGGAATAGGACCATGGAGGGAGAGGGCAGGTGCTTTGAGGAGGTGCCCCGGGTGTGGTGGGAATGTGGGGCAGGTTTATCTGGTAATCAAATGCATCTGGTGCCGTATCCCTGTCAGCCCCTTCGCCTGCGCTTCTCCAGGTTCTTCTCCAGCATGGTCAATAACTTACGGAAGCTGTGAGTTATTCATCAAGTGCAGTCCACGAGCCTCCTGGACCGTCACTAGCAACCACAGGCTGACTTCCCGCAGGTCTGACCTGGAGCCCCGCGTGGGGGCGGTGCTCCCAGCTGCACGCAGGGACTTCTCGGTTGTGGCATGTGACGATGCTCATGGTTTAGAAGTTCAATGTTGCAGAGGGTCTTGTCATCAACAGTGGTCCTTGGCCTCCCTCTGAACTCCGCTTTTGCTTTTTTCATTTACCTTTGAAGTTTTAATTGCAATGTTCTTCTTTTGCCTCTTGATTCAGCAATTGAATTGTTAATTTTTTTATTATGGGAAATTTCAAACGCACGTGTGTGGGGAGGATGGTGCAGTGACCCCTCCTCGCGCGAGCATCATCCAGCGCTGACAAGTGACGTTTGGGCTCGTCTTGTTATGTCTGTACGCAGACCCTTCTTCCTGACGCAGACAGACACACGTACACACACACCTGCCCCGGATGATTTTAAAGCAAGCCCAGAAGACTGTTGAATCTTAGATCTGTACCTCTGAAACAAATAACACAATATATGTTAAGGAAAAAAAAAAGAAGAAGAAGGTAGCGGGAGGGGAAGAATGAAGGGGGAGAAATCGGAGGGGGAGACGAAATGAGAGACGATGGACTCTGAAAAACAAACTGAGGATTCTAGAGGGGAGGGGGGTGGGAGGATGGGTTAGTCTGGTGGTGGGTATTGAGGAGGGCACGTTCTGCATGGAGCACTGGGTGTTATGCACAAACAGTGAATCATGGAACACTACATCTAAAACTAATGATGTAATGTATGGGGATTAACATAAGAATAAAAAAAAAAAGGAAGATAAAGCAAGCCCAGGAGAGTCTATCCTTTCCTTCATAAATGTCCCGGAGACACAGATGCAGGGGTTCATACCACACCGCGATACGGTTTTCTTACCTAAGAAGTGCAAGGTGCTAGAGTTGAATCCTGTTGTGCTGCAGTTAGAAAAAGCCAGCCAGGCTCGTAGCAGGCTCCGGGACACGTTGTGTTGCTCCTGCACATTCCTGGGAGACCGCCAGCTCCGTGAGGGGCCGTGTCGATCTCATGCACAATTGGCTGTATCTCCAGCACTTGCACTGGGGAGTGCGCCTGTCCCGAAATAAGCCATTTCCTCCCCGATGTGCACTGAACCAATTTCTTCCCAGACTGCATTAGCACTCCCTGCAGGACTTCGCTTCTTGCTCCAATAAGCTCAATACCCTTCAATGAAATCAGCTTGAATTCTAATTTTCATCTTATTAGGACATGTTCCCCAAATGATTATCCAACCTACTGGTTCTCCACCCTGGCTGCCCATTAGAACCACCTGAGCAGCGCTGAGAACACCCCAGAGAAGCTGGTATCGCCGGTCTGGGGGCGTGGAGCTCAGTGGCCCTGCCAGGCAGCCTGGGCGGAGGCCGCTGTCCCTGGGTCCTCTGAGCACTGACTGTGTCCGGACCACAGACCCGATGATCAACAGAAATACTGCTCTGGATGCCTAAAATCATTTGTTTGGCCCAGTTTTTTTCCTTTCGAGCCCAGGCAACAGCTGGAGCAAGACTATTAAGCCGGCCAGCACAGCTAATTGAAAACCACAAGGGGCTCCCTTTCCCAGAGAGATGGGGCAGTTCTCACTGGCCCTCCCAACAGTTCGGGGCTTGCATTTGACGCTCTGGGCACCTCCGAAGCAGGCTGGGCCCTTCAGAAGGGTAAAGACTCATTTTTATTCCCTCTGCATCCCTCAGTGAAGGCACGACAAGCCAAGCAGAGAACCTCAGTGGGCACCCCTCATCACCTGGTTATCGTAGGTTAAATCAGATTTAGTGAGACGGCCAATACACACGGGAAGCTATGGTATGCACAGTTCTAAGATGACCCCTCGAGTCCTGTCCCCTGCTGGGTATGCCCTTTATAGTCCCCTCCCTGGATTGCAGGGTCCCAGTGACTATGAGATATGCCTTTGAGTAGGTTACTAATCAGTTGACTTTGAGTTAATCAAAAAGGAGCTGATCCTGGTGGGCCTGGCCTAATCAGGTGAGCCCTCACAAGGGACTGGCCCCTTCCTGGTGTGAGAGCTTGGCCATTTGAGGGGCTTATGGAGGGGACCATGTGGCAAGGACCTGTGGGTGACTTCGAGAAGCTGTTACTGAGCTGGCTGACAGCTCGCAAGACAACAGGGACCTCAGTACTGTGACCACAAGGAAATACATTCTGTCAACATCCTGAGCAACACCGGTTGTCGATCTTTCCCCAGTGGAACTTTGAGACAGGGACATTGTTGGCTGCAACCCCGAGCAGAGGATCCGGCTAATGAATGCTTGGGCTCCATGGAAACCGTGAGATAAATTTGTGGGTTTTTGTCTATTTGTTTAGGTTTATTTATTGTAAAATATATATATAAAATTTATCATTTAAATCATCTGTAGGCATAGAATTCAGTGGCATTAAATGCACAGTACTGTGTAACTATCAGCACTATTTCCAGAAATTTTTCATCTTCCCAAATTGAAACCCTGTTCCTGTTAAATAGTAACTCCCCGTTCCCCATCCCCCAGCCCTGGCAACCTCCGTTCTCCTTTCTGTCTCTATGAATTTGACTGTTGTAGGGATCTCATACAACTGGAATCATGCCGTATTTGCCTTTTTCGTGACTCGCTTCTCTCCCTCAGCATAATATCTTCAAGTTTCATCCATGTCGTAACAGGTGTCAGAGTTTTCTTTCTTTTATGGTTGGATGCTATTCCATTCTGTGAATGGACCACATTGCGTTTATGCACCCACCTACTGATTGTTTCCAGCTTCTGGCCACTGTGAATAATGCTGCTGTGAGCTTAGGTCACGAGAATCTGCTCGAGTTCCCAGGTTGCTGAATGTTTTATAGGTTGGGACGCAGCCCTAGAAAACTAATCCAGAAGGGAAACTCGATTCTAGAAGGAAGTCTTTATGTGGCATGTTGTGTTTGAAGAACATACGCATTGTAAATGCTTCAATGCTTGTATATATTTGTCCTGCCTTACTTTGCCAGTACCAAGGGTGAGGACCATGAGCGGGAGTGGCCCGTGTCTAGCTCTGGCACACTGCTTTGCAAGATGGTACTCGTGCAAATAGTCCCTCTGCACCCAGCGCCCCTTCCTCCAGCCTCCCCCAGCCTCTTCCAGACTGGTATGTCCCTGTGACTCCGTGCTTTGTGCTGGGGACAGTGTGACACGGCGTCTTTCCTCCATCCCCGGTCTGTCAGGGCTCACAGCCGAGTAGGCTCCCGCTTGAGCCATGACCCACAGGAGAAGAAAGGGCAGCACGTGCGTGCTCCCCAGGCTGGAGCGCAGGCAGGCTGCGAGGGGCAGGCCGGCAGCTCCATCTCTCGGGGGGCAGAAAATCCCGGCGCTTCATTTCCCAGCGTGATTATGATGACACCTTTGAAAACAGTTCTTTTGGACCCTTGGAAACAGCCAAGGGATAAATGAGACGTATTTTTAAATCAAATGGAGAGCCTGTTCCTAGAAAACCTTTCTACAGGGCATGCCACGCTCGCAGGATGATGGCCATGACAGCTGGTGATGTTTCTAGAATGAATTTTGAGGGTGTCCGTGCATTTTAACTTAGACTAATGTCAGTCTATGGAGTTCTTGCCCATGAGAACGGAGAGATTTTTAGCGTGACAGGTTTATGTATGGAACTGCTCCCCAGCTCAGAGGGAGAAGGAGGATGGAGGGGCATGAAGGCTGGTTTTGCCCCAGGCAGTCAGTCTCTCTCCAGTTCTGTTGAACCGGGGATGGGATAAGCTTTGGGCATCCAGCCCGTCCCAGGGCTGGGGTCGATTGGCAGGGCTGGAGAAAGCCTCATGGCTTGAGGGGGCTGTCAGGGGCTGCAGGGAGGGGTTGTGGGGGTGAGGAAGCGGATGCAGGTGCGGCGGGGAGGCGGCCGGCGCAGAGCCCGGAATGTGCTCACGGGCTCCCTGGGTCCCAGGAAGAGCACACAGGATGCCACCGCCTTCGCCAAACGTATCGGACCCACAGTACTTGTGATCTACAGAACTTTGGCAGAGAGCATCTCCTGGGAACAACGTTCTAAGGTCTGGCCTTAGGGAGTGTGGCTGCAGGTAATGGGGAAGCACGGAGGGGCTTTGAGGGGCTTTGAGCAGGGAGCCGGCATGGTCAGGCGGGCAGTTTAAATGGTCACCAAGGCTGTTTGCTGACCTGGGCCCAAGCGCAGCAGGTATCTGAGCAGGCCTGGCATCTTAGGAGTCAGTGCGGTCATGCAGGACAGACTGGGGAGGTCCTGCCCCAGGAGGGGGCTGTGGGAGCGGAGAGACATGGTCTGACAGGTGCATAGGAAGTGGAAAGCAGGAGGGAGCTGAGCTGGGGGCTACCTATGCCCCGAGGCCCCATGTGGAATCCCAGAGGAGCTCAGGCTTGAAGGGAGAGGTACAGGAATACAGTTGGGGTACCCTGAATTTGAACATGGAGGTTGACATGCGCCCCCCGACCTCTGTGCCTCATGCCCCTCATCTAGAAGTGGGGACAACAGTGGCCTCAGTGGGTCAGAGAACTCAGTGGGTCAGCAAGTACGAAGACCCTGCCCAACAAGGACTGGCTCAGACTGAGCACTCGATGAACCTGCCAACTGTGGAGGTACGTTCTGCAGAGAGCTGGAGAAAGGGGTTCGGTTTTCTCTCTGCAGTGGGCACCCACTCCTGTGTATGTCAGTGCGTCCAGCCCCTCTGTCTCCTCGGGCAGTGCTGGCCATGACAGTCACATCCAGGCCCGTGGTGACGGCTCAGCGATGGCAAAGCTGGAGGGCCAGCCACTGCCCTCCCCAGCCTCATGCTCGGAAGGGCCCTGGGTCCTGGTCCTCCCGCATCCAGTTCCTCCACCTGTCTTCCAAGGAGCCCATCATCTTCCCTCCAATCAGCCTGCCTACCGGCGGGACCCTTGCACAACCAAGGTTGGGCTGTTGTGCCCTCACAGAACGTCCTGGTTCCCATCTGCCCACGGGGCAATGCTGAGGTCTACTTGCACATCATAGTCATAACACTTACTGTTTTATAGTGAACACTTGCTGAAAATTTTTAATGTAATAAGTACTTCGCTAGAAAGGTCATTCTCAAGTATTTGAGGTGGTTCTGTTATGTCCCTGGTTATAAATGACAAACTAAGGCTTGGGGAGGTTGGCAACTTGCCTAAAGGGATGGTACTGGAGTCAGAAGATCATGTGGCCGAGACTAATGTCCGAGGCCCTCCACGGCAGACTACGTGCCTGGGCAGACTGGACTTCCGGGGGCCCGAGGCAGGAGTGGGCTCTTGGAGACAGCGAGACAGGAACACAGACAAGGGGCTGCGCCTGGATTTCCAGGTCGTACGTCCAGGCCAGCTTGACTCTGTTCCTGTCTCCATGTCTGTGAGATTCCCGCACAAAACCCCCTGCCTGCCAGACCCTAGCGTTAACACAAGCCAACTTCTCCTCATAACGCAAGTGCCTTCAGTAAAATAAGTAATTCTGTAACTGTCTCATTACATTTTGCATTTGTTTTTCTTCTTTTTGCATAAGACATTTGTATGCATTTCAAACAGGCTAGGGGAAACAAACCCCATAAAATCAAACTAAAACAATTCGTGATTTCAACATAAATCAGCTGACGTGTTTATTTGTTGCTTATGCACGTGTTTATTTGTTGCTTATGCTCTATGCAACTTTTCTCTGTATCTAAATATTTTATAACTATTTTATGAAATGTTATGATAGCACCTACTGGGTTGTCATCTGCGTGAACTGGAGATCAGTAACATCTCTGTAAAACTTTCTTTGGGTGGCTGCATGGATTTCGTTGAATTAACGAGCTACAGTCTATTTGCCTGTGTATTGTTGAGTGTTAGTTGGGATCAGCACGCAGGATGTGCCAGCGGTCGGCAGATACTGGATGATAGATGGATGGACGGATCCACTAATAAGACGGAAATCTGTGAGACCACCTAATGGGAAGAAAAATTCAGAATCTTATGTGCCACTATCTCGAATTCTGGCTGCAGATTAGACTCACTTGGGGGGTTTTTAATAGATACTGGTCCCAACCCAGGAGATTTGAATTTAACTGGCCTGTGTGTGCCCGTCATATTTTTTTGTTTTGTATTGTTTTTAAAGATTTTATTTATTTGACAGAGAGAGAAAGCACAAGCAGGGGGAGTGGCAGGCAGAGGGAGAGGGAGAAACAGGTGAGCAGGGAGCCCGACACGGGCCTCGATCAGGGATCCTGATGTGGGGCTCGATCCCAGGACCCTGGGATCATGACCTGAGCCAAGGTAGCTGCTGAACCGACTGAGCCACCCAGGAACCCCATGTTTTTTTTGGGTTTTTTTAAGGCTCATTCTAATTTGCAGCCAGGGTTTAAAAACCGGAACAGTCTTTTTTTTTTTGATAGCTTTAACTTAAACATTGTTAAATTTTTTTTCGTCAGGCAAGTCCATGAACACTGCCTGATGACATAGGCAGTTTTTATAAAACAGGTGGTTGTTCATAACTTAATAACTTGTAAAATGCCCCCCCCCCTTTTTTTTAACTCCTTCCCATCTTACTTACTGGGATGGCCAGGTTAACTTGCGGAGGTCTACCAGCCGAGATAGAAAATTTATTTGAGGCAACTGTCCTTTGCTCATTTAGGAGACAGGTGTGACCTTGAAACCAAACTAAACAAGGAAAGAGCAAGACAGCCAAAGGGCATGCCCAACTCCCTTATAAAGATGGACCCCTAACAAAATAGCAAACTGAACCCCAGAGCATACGAAAATGAAAATGACCAATACCTAAGAATTGCCTAGGGATGCAAGGAAGATTTAATATTAGAAAGTCTGAAATTGTCATTTGTTTTGAAAGAGAAATAATCTCAGTAAATGTAGAAAAAGCATTTGGTGAAGTTAAGCATTCGTGACAAAAATGAAAACTTTCTTATTAAACTAGGAGTAATAGCAAATGTTCTTCACCTGATAAAGGATACCTAAAAATATACAAATCGAATCATTCTACTAAGGGAATATTGAAAGCATCCACTTTAAAATCAGTAACAAGACAAGGACGTCTTATATCTTTATGCTCCTTTTTCATATCATATGGAAAAAGGAATTAATAGCAGAGGATAGAAAAACAAGGAAATTTGTCAGTATTTGCAGAAATAACACAGGTCTATAAATTATTAGAAAAATACATGTTTATCAGATGGCTGGACATAAAATTGATTTACAAATATGATAGAAAAAATCTGTAAAGAAAAAAGAAAGAAAAAAATCTGTAAGGTACTTTGGAACAAATTCAAGAAGTCATCTGTAAAACTCCTACACAGAAAACTCATGCACACAAAAACAGTAAAGAAGGACCAAATACATGGATGCATATCTATGTTGATGAGTAGGGAAACTTAATAGCATAAAGAGATATACTCTCTCCAAAGAGATCTCTAGGTTCAATGCCACTCCATTTAGAATCACAACAGGTTTCCATGAACTTGACACTTGAATTCTAACATGTATAGTGAAGATAACGGGACTGAGAATAGCCAGGAATATTCTAAAGAAGAGGAAGAAGGGGAGGAGGATGTGTCTAGCAGACGTCAGGTCTTACCATGCATAGCACTTAGCAGTAATAAAGCGGTGTGCTGTTGGGCTAAGCATAAGAAATTAACCCATGGGACACAATACATAACCACAGATGCACAACCAGTTGATACATGGCAAATGAGATGGAACATCATTGGTTGAAGGGGAGAATGTTCAGTAAATGGAGCTGGAAAAGTTGGTTTTCCTTTGCCCATACGGAAGACAGGAAAATGGGATTCCCTACCTCACACCATACAAGAAAGTTAACTGTACTTTGAGCTTCCACAAATGAATAAGAAAAGACAACTGACTTTAAAAAAAAAATGGTTAAAAGGCACAAAGAGGCATTTCAAAGAAGAGGAAATACATGGAGTCAGTAGGCTAAGAGGAGATGGTAAACTTCATTAGAAATCAGAAACATGCCAGTCACGTGGTGATTACCATTACACACCATGTTTGATTGGCAAAATTATGAAGTCTGATGGTGCCAAGTCTTGGAGAGGAAGTAGATCAAGAGTGTATTTTGTTCCCATGGTGACTCTGTTGTACATGTTAAATGAATGTAACATTGTGTGTCAACTATACTCGAAAAATTTTTTTGAAAAGATTATATTTTATGTGTTGCTGGTGAGATTGTAGGTTGTTATGACCACTTTGGAAATCAATATTGTACATTGGAACATTAGCATACCTTGCAATCTGGCAATTCCATTTCTAGGTATAGAGCTGAGACAAACACCGATGCATAGAAGAAGTTATGAATGAGAACGTGGACAGCAGTGCTGTTTCTAATACAAAACTGGAAACATCCCAATGCCTATAAAAATTGGAGTCTATTCGCAGAATATAGTACTAGATCTGTAGCGGTGAAAAGGAATAAAGTACAGCCACATTAAAAACATGGTTGCCTCACTGGGAACATGGATGAAAAAGCATGTCTTAAAGGCTTCATATAGCATAATATCCTTTTCATATATTATTTTTTTGAGATCCTTTTTATATAGTTTTAAAAATGGCACAGCTGAACAAAATATGTTTAGGCCTCCATATATATGTCCTAATAGTTTTTTCTTAAAGCAAAGCAATGATGGACCCCAAATTCAAGGCAGTGGCTGCCTCTGGGGAAGAGGCAGAGTGATAATGAAAAGTGTGCCCTTGAAGATGGATTAGTTATCTGCGGTATTCTCAGCCTTGGGCTGGCTGCTGAGTTCAGGGTGCTCGTACATAATACAGACGGACAGACGTTCATAACGAAGAGGGCCATGCATGGACCAGGACTGATATTGTAACCTGAATCCAGGATTATGCACAGACCTCAATTCTGTGCCTCTGAGCCCCAATTTTGTAAAAAAAGGAAAAAGAAATCTTACTTGAATTGAGCTCCCACACATGTCGAGAAGCCCAGGAAGAAACACACTGTTTATAAATCTAGTGGGTTGGTCTCAGGTTGCAAATCTAACTTAAATCCACCTTCTAGGAGGGACAGATGCTGTCAGTCCAAGGGTGTGTTGGGCAAGACTGAAAGGTCCTGAGACATAACGCCACAAACATCTTTCAGGCAGTCTTGGTTATCCCCGCCCGAGTAAATGCCCATCGTGTTCTGGGCCGCTCCAGGATCTGGGGAGAGAGTCCGCATGAGACATCAGGGAGCTGTCGACAGCTTCCTCTGGCCCAGTTTTGGTTTTGTCTTTCTGGCAACTGAAAGTGGCATTTTGTTCTAGAGTCTGTGCTCTGGAACATTCGGTGTTTGGAGAAGCTCCTGCTGCCATGCAAAGAACTTCCTTCTCGGACCTTGAACCGCTCCTTGTCTGTCGCCTGCTCTTGGCTGACACCCTCTGAGCCTCGGTAAGACGTGTGAAGTGACTGTCCTCTGGCCTGCTTAACATCAGGGGATTTCCATCGCGATGCTGCTAACCTCCCTCATTTGCATTCAGGCATTTCTCTTGTGCTTTGCTCTGACTTACATTCACTATTGAAGTTACTCAGTTATCAATTATTAAAGCAACCTGTTCATGCTCAAACACTGGGTCCTTGAGCAAACAGTTTTATGTTGCTCAAAGAAAGAGCCTGGCGGAAAATACTGTATCAGTGAACAAACTGAATAGACTCACGGAGGTATTTGCTGTGTGTAGCCTTCAGGGCATGCATGGCAAGAGGGGTCTTTAAAATTTAAAGAACCCTTAAATGCCAGCTCCTTTCTGCTCTGGCACACACTGCTGCTGATGCCAAGTGGTATCTCTCAAAAGAGATTCAAAGGGATGAAAAAGAGGACTGTGATTTGCTGAGAAGTACGGCTTACTTGTACTTACGACGTCGAGCCGCTGAGTGGGCTTGAAGATGCCCAGGAGATGAGCTTCTCCCACAACTTGGGAAACCCTTCTTAGCTGACCCCTTGTTTTGGTTTTATCGCTGAACAGCCAATCATCCTAAAACTTAGTGGATGACAGCGAGAACAGTGATGCTGTTTATTCATATGATTGCCCCTCTTTCTCTCCCTGGAGGGGGTGACCGGGCTCAGCTGGCTGGCTCTTGGGACCTCTCGCATGACTGCACTCGGACAGTGACTGGGGCAGGTGGCCTCAGTTACGCGGCTGGCGGTGGTCAATGCTCGGACCTCAGGTGCGGCTGTCGGCTGGAACAGGTCGTGTGGCCCCTCCACGTGGCCCGGGCTTGCTCCCAGCATGGCAACTGGGGAGAACTAAGGCCCAAGATATAGAGAGTAGAAGTTTCTCTTTCCTGGGGCCCGGGCCTGCCAAAACTGGAGCTCGGGGTCATGTCGCATTGACAGGATGTGAGCACACAGTGAAGGGGGCATTTCCACGGGGGCTTGAGAGTTGACAGAAAGGGGGGACGCACTTCCACCAGCTGAGTCACTTGCATGCTGGCCTTGGGGTGGGGGGGCACGAGCAATGCAGAAAATGGATCTGGCTTCATCTCTTCAGGGAGTTCAGAGCTTCATTCATTCTCTCCCTCCGCCCTCCCTCCGGGAGCATGTGGAGCCTGTGCCCACTGGCCAGGCCAGGTGCGGGAAGCACGGCAGGGGTGGACAGAGCTGGTGCAGGGGGCCGGCAGCTGCTGCAAGTCCAGCGTGCGAGAGAAGAGCCATGCATCCCCGCTCCCAGCAGGTGAGTCACACTGCATGCGAGGGCCCAGCAGGGAGGCCTGGAGCTGGCAGCTGGGGTGACCATGCAGGGAGACTCCGTCTCGGGGGGCCTCACTATGGCTCAGCCTGGGGCGCGGTCAGCTGTAGCCGCACCGCTCCCCCCTAAGGCTGGCTCCCAGTCAGCTTCTTCCCGGCATCTTGTCCCCCCGTGGAGGAGGGTTGGGGGCCCCCAAATTAACATTAAAAACAAATCAGGCAGTGAGATGGTCTATTAGGCCCAGGAGCCAAACGGGAGGTAACGATTGAGCCCTGCTTCCCTTGCTGTCATCGTGCGAGGCCAGAAGGAGGTCCTGGTGCCCAGGGTGCGCTTTCTCGGGGAGGGGGGAGGCTCGGGTGACCACCTGCTGCCAAGGAGCCCCAGACCAGTAGCTCTTACCTCTTTGCAGACTCAGACTCTCAGGGAGGCTGGGGGAGAGGGGAGGGGAGGACTGTGGTGAGTGGGAGTGGAGAACAGGGCCCTGGCGAGGCGGTGAGTAAGGGCACCTGGGCTGGGAATTCAGCTCCGGGGGTCAGCACGTCTGCTTGGGGGTTTCAGTCCCAGACTTCAAGTCCCTCCAGGAACCCGATGCCCCACCCGGTCAGGTGTGGGGGGCAGCTCCCCCGCCCAAGGCCCATGGGCAAAACCTCGCCACCTCCATGGCCTGGCCTGAGAGCTCACTGGTAGGATTTCAGCCGGGGCTAGATCCTCAGAGACTGAAGCTACCCCGTCCCAAGGTAAGGCTGCCAAGGGTGGGATGGGGAAGGACCCCAGCTCCAGGGCTGGCGTCTGAAAGGAAGTCGGAGAGAGTGGGCAAGACACCCCGGAGGTGGGTTCCACAGCCCCTCTGTCCTTGGGATGTTATTCATCAATTTACCATCCTCCCGCCCCCCCAGCAATCTCCCCCAGCTCCCTGCCACCACCCTAGTATGAGGCCTTGCTCTTACTGTCCTAAGGAGGCACACAGCCTTCTTTCTCTCCCCCACTCTGCAACCTGAGAACATTGCCTGCACCCACTGCCTGCCCTTCGGGCCTGGCGTCCCTGCCCCCCACGGCTGCAGGGTCACTGGGCACCCCATCCTTCCGAAGGACCTTCTCCCCAGGCACTCGGGGTGTGCGCCAGGGTCGAGCGCTCACCTGGCGGGGCCCTCCCTGCAGACAGCCCTGTCCATCAAGCGTGGCCCCAATCTCAGGGCGGGGGGGCGACAGGGTCCCCGGAGCTGTTTGGTGACAGGTCGGGTTTCACCTCTTCAATTTGTCACCGTGGGGGACTGTCTGAGCGAAGGCACATTCCCTGGGAAACTGGGCTTCCGGAGGCTTTGCTGGAGGGACACCCTCGCGCGTGAGTTTGAGTGTCCGTCGGCCTGCAGAGTGTTGCGGGCAGGGCTGTGGGGTGGACGGCCACTCTCTCGTCTTGGCCAAGAGTGTGATAAGCTCTCAGAGAAACAGCCTGTCTCGGCCAGAGCCCTTGGCGTCCAGACAGCCAGCTCGCCGGGACCCAGCGCCTGCACCAAACGAAATGAAGGAGGCGGCAGAGGGCTCGGATCTCGTTGCACAGCTCATGGTGCGGACTCACCCAGACGCTCTGGGCCAGCCAAGGTGCCCTGGGACCGGGCACGCTCCGGCCGCGCGAGCTCAGACTGGAGGACAGACTCCCCACGGGAGCGGGAAGCCCCTGGACTCGGCAGCAGGTTTGGTGTTTGCCAGAGCTGGTGTTCCAGAGCCCTGGGCCGGGGGGGCGGACTCCCCAAAGAGGGGATGAAAGTAGGAAGCGATGATCCAGGCAGCTGGGGAGGCGAGTGGGGTCTCGTCACCTCCCCAGTGCTCCTGGTTGCCCCCCGACATTGGCACTGGGGCCCCCACGGAGACAGGCCTCTTCCCTCTCAGAAGGCCCCAGTGCGAAGCTGTGGGCAGCTTCGTGGGGCCTGCCAAGAAGTGGAGGGGGGAGGGGCTGTTCCCAGAAGACCCCATCCCCTTTCTGGGGCTGACCCACCATGTTTCAAGAAGGCAGGACACGGAGCTATCTGATGAGGCCGTTTGCACGCTGGCTTTTCAGCCTGTTAAGCTGGTCAGGGCTACCGTTACCCTGGGCCGGTGATCAGTGAGTTGGGGGAGAGCCAAGTCACAGCTGGGACGGGCCGGCTGGGGACCCAGTGGGCTTGTCCTTGTGCTAGGGGTTGCCTGCCCCAACTCAGGGCAGCACGTGCTGGTCCCGCAGCCCCCAGAAAGCATCCTCTCTGCATCCCGTCTTCCCTCCCGCTCCCACCCAGGACAAGCCACCACCATGGTCCCTGGCCACCAGCCTGGAAAGCTCTGAAACAGCCAGGAGAGTCTGTCTTGATCGTCGTTTCCCTCCCAGCACAGAACACAGACTCGGGTGTGGGCCACCAAGCCACATGAGAAACTCCCTTCGAAATTAGTTTTCTTGGACAATTTGGAAGTGCCCCAGATGCAAAGCACTGACCATTTTATTGAAGTAAACATTAAAATGTTAATATTGGGGGCACCTGGGTGGCTCAGTCAGTTAAGCGTCTGCCTTTGGCTCAGGTCATGATCCCAGGGTCCTGGGATCCAGCCCCGCATCGGGCTCCCTGCTCAACGGGGAGCCTGCTTCTCCCTGGGCTCCTGTTCCCCCTGTGGTGTGCTCTCTCTCTGTCAAATAAATAAATAAATAAATAATCTTTAAAAAAATGTTAATACTAAACACATAGTGCTGCCCTAGAGTTTTTAGAATTGTTTAAAAGAAATGATCTATAGCTTTTCTTGGACATTTACTCATTTTTTCCTAAGCAACCACTTCGAGCCCCTCTCAAGTACCAGGCACCTTGCTAGATGCCCCGTTCACACCGCCAGGGTGTGAAATGAGCAGGCTGATCACTGCCCCCGGGAGTCGGGGCTCATCTGGGGACAGGAGAGGAAGAAACCCAGAGCCACAGCTATGAAGGAGTTTTTAAGGTGCAGCGTGGAGGCATTTACACTTGCCTGTCTGGTGGGGACAGCCAGGGAGGGATGGAGGCAGCCCTTTTCAATTATGTCCCGACAGACACAGGCTGCGTCAGGGTCTGAGCCTCAGGGTGGTGACCATGAGATGTGAGGGTGAGGAGGGGAGCGAGGCCGGTGACGGTGGAGGGCCCGTGCTGAGGGGGGGAGAGGAAGTTGGTGAGGGGAGCACTGGGACCACCTCGGCGGGGGTTAGCAGTGGGAGCGTGGTGGGAATGGATGGGCGAGAGGTCGTGTAGAGCAGCAAGGACGTCCGATGTCACTGAAGGCGGGGCACAGCCGAGGAGAGGCTCAGGTGGCCTGCGGAGGGCAGGGGTCCCGGAGGAGAGAGGGGTCCCCAAACAGGCACCAATGTCCTCGTGACATGGAGGAGGGCCCTGGAGACACAGCTGGTCCTTGAGCCTGTCCTCCCCAGGTCCCACTTCACCGGGGACTAGATCTTCCCTCCTCTGTCTCCAGCGAAGAACCTGCCTCTCTTGATGGAAATCCAGTTGGGTGAAATCATCTCCTTCCTCCTCCCTCTGCCTGGTGCCCCTCGGCGTCCACCCATCCCGTCGGAACCCGTGGCACCCCCTCCGACCGCGTCCAAGCAGCCCCTGACCACCCACAGGGCCTCACCCCCCACACGGCCTCTCTCCCAGGTGGGTGCCCCTCATGCCGGGCCTGGGGCTGGGGACTGAATGATTGCGGTCCCCAGATTCCTCTGCTGTGGCCATAACCCCGATGTGCCGGTGTTGGGAGCAGCCTTGGGGAGGTGACCCGCTTTAGATGGGAGGCACGGTGGAGCCCCACACTTGCTCCTCTCCTCCCTCTCCGCTCCTGCCCCTCCCTGTGCAGGGCATCACCCCTTGGGACAGCCTCCCGGTCCTCCGCATTCCAGGCCTCCTGGGACATGCTGCCCTCCAGGCAAAAGCTTTTTCACCAACTTACAGACTGTTAACTAGTCACAGTAAGTTTGTGGTCTTTGACCCACTTCATCCTCCCCCCCGACCCCCCGCCTCTGGCCACCACTGATCCATTCTCTGTGTTGTTGTTTTAGAGTCCACACTGCCTCCCTATCTCACCTAGCATCCCGCCCTCAAGGTCCAACCAAGCTGCCACAAAGGGCAGGATTTCCTTCTTTCTCTTGGCCGCGCGGTACCCTCCCCGCCCCGCCACCCCGGATGTGGTTCCGCCATCCCTCGGTGGGACTTCAGTTGTTTTATGTCTTGGCTATCGTGAATACTGCTGCTGTGACCATGGGGTCCCAGAGAGCTTTTCAAAGTAGGGTTTCCTGCACATAAGTGCCCAGAAGTGGGATTGTTGGATCGGGTGGCATTTCTCTGTCCTATTCTGAGGATCCTCCGCGCTGTTCTCCAGCGAGCTTGGACCTGTTTTTCTGCCCACTGACAGTGCACAAGGGGTCCTTTCTCCATGTCCCTGCTCCCATCCTTTCTTGTGTCCTGCTTCTTTCTTTGTTTTCATCTGTCTCATTGGGAAATGACGGGGAGCTGGCCAGCAGGCAAGGCCTCGAGTAGACGCCATCTGCATGCCCCACACTAGCTGGTCCCTCTTCCTAGATCCCTGAGAAAACAAGATGAGGGTGAGGGGGCTGTCTGCTCTGTTTCCTGCCTGCTTCTGTCCATAGCGGGCATCACGGAGGGCATGCTTACTGCCTGGTCGTTCCGCTCCACATCGGGGGGCAGGGATGGTACAGACATAATAAGATAAAGTCTAGAGAAAGCCGCTTCTTCACTTGGCTTATTGTGTCAGAAAAGGAAAAAGTGCGACTTGGAAAATGTTGGGGAAAAATGCCCTGCCTGCTCCAAGTGTCCAGTTTTTAATACAAGTTTTCTCTACTCTCCTCTGCTGCTATTCCGCTGAATGTATGTTCGAGAGGCCCCGCCATAACCTCGACAAAGGCTTTTTACTGGCACTCAGCAATGTTCAAAGACGTGGCACTGTAAATGCTGTCCGGTAACTTTTGTTGATTGCATTCTTCGCACAAACAGGTCCCCGCAGGATCTGTGTCTGCGACCTCCGAGGCAGAGCGAGAAGGATGCGATGGCAGAGGGAATGGCTTGTTCCCTCCAGGTTGGGGAGCGAGCCATACTGTAGCCACCCCAGGACTCCGGGGCGCTCAGGTCCCTAAACCTACCTGTCACTTTCAAAGTGCTTTCCTGCCCAAGCCCCGAAAACATCTCAGACGAATGGCGAGCCCCTGAGATTCGTACATCAGGTGAGGATGAATTTCTCCTCTCTCATCCAGCTTTTGAAATGCTGAGATTCTGCTTCTGCAACCTGAGTCTCACACTTAGGTTTTCTGTGGATTCATGACTGTGTGTATTCTGGCTGTGGGCTGATTTAATATCTTATTTATTTGACAGAGAGATAGACAGAAGAGTACAAGCAGAGGGAGTGGCAGAGGGAGAAGGAGAAGCAGGCTCCCTGCTCAGCGGGGACCCCCATGTGGGACTGGATTCCAGGAAGCTGGGATCATGACCTGAGCCAAAGGCAGATGCTTAACCGACTGAGCCACCCAGGCGTCCCAAGATTGCATCTTATGGAAACTTTACTCCTGTCATGGTGGCAGAAAGTGAACATAGTAAATTTGCAATGAATATTTAGTGAATTTCACCAAATCACACCGAAATGAACTAAATGTCCTATGTGAGAGCCCTGGATAGAGCACATCGGAAGCTAATAAAATGGCTGGTAACTGATCTGGGAGAACCTCTAGTATGGGAGTTGTTGCATACTGGTGTGGGACGGGGCTCGGACCTGAGTTCAACCCTCTTGTGTTTCAGGTGGGGCTGGGCCCCAGCTGGGCCTCAGGATCAGCCCAGGTCACATGGCGAGGAACCACAGCTGACTGCCTTCTCCCACGCAGGGACTCAGGACACTGTGCTAACCCGCTCCCTGGGAGCCAGGGCCCTCTCCCTCCATGCATCCTGCTCACCCCAATACCCACAGCACCTCCTCCACGTGCAGTACAAATCCACATTCGTGGGACAAAAATGATTCTGTGAAGAAAGCCAACCACAACGCTGTACCAACTACCGCAGTGATTTGACTTCTTAGCGGGAAGAGGAGGTGAAGCAGAAAGGGTGGAGAAAGGGCTCTTCATGGTCACAGCTCACGTTCAACAGGGATGCACCAGGGTGTCCAGCACTGCTTAAGCACTTTACATGAATGAACTTATTTAACATGTCAGCAGCCCCAGGCAGTCCTGACCCTGAGGACACCGACGTACAGAGAAGTGTAGACACTTGAGCAGGTCACAGGGCAGACAGGCGGTGCCTTGGCATGCTCCCTCCTCCCTACTTCACCTCTGTCACCTGTTTCCTTGTTTGCAAACAGAACAGAAAGGACTCATGAAACACCCACAGCCTTCATTTTGGTCCCAGTTGACGTTACGCAGCTGAACATTAAGAGCTCTGGGTCAGTTTCCAGCTCCGCGTCCACGATGCATTTTCATTGAATCATTGGTTGGAAATTGGCTTTCTGCAGTCGGGTGACAAAGAAGCCAAGGTTGGCAGGCGCCTCTCTTGTCTGAGGTTCTTGCCTGGCTGTCC
Source organism: Mirounga leonina (assembly GCF_011800145.1). Taxonomy (NCBI): domain Eukaryota; kingdom Metazoa; phylum Chordata; class Mammalia; order Carnivora; family Phocidae; genus Mirounga; species Mirounga leonina. Next base: position 4,708,881 of record NW_023270865.1, on the reverse strand, counting down.
TGGGAGGGCGATGCTCCTGTACCCCCTGGTTCCCTGTCGTGGCGACCGAAAGTGAATATAGCTCCAGGGTTGGGACATGAGATGAGAAACAAGCAGCTTTTCTAGATGCCCAGATGTGTGTGCAGGGCTGCCCAGGGCTGTTGTCTATCTGACGCTCTGTGCTGCTGAGATCCATGAGGTTCTGGATCAGTTGTTGCCCCTCTGTGCATGGGGACTTTTTGCAGAGTCTCCGTGGGCCGTGGGGACAAGGTTTCAGTTGCCTGTATGCCCGACTCCTAGGGCCTGTGAGCAGAGGCCGTGGAGGCTGAGTAGGAAGGAAGATGGTGAACTGCTGCCCAGTGCGGTGACCTCTGTAAACTCTTCTCGTCTCTGCAAGGGTAGGGTGTGCAAACTGCAGAAGAGCACTGGACCAGGAGTCAGGACCGGACAGCCCACTCCAGACGCCTGTTGGCAAGTCCTTGCCCTGCCTGAGCCCTGCTCTCTCCATCTGCGCAGTGGCCAGCATTCACACTGCACCTCAGAGCCCCTCGGGAGCCTTTAAAACATACCTGCCCCAGAGAACCTTGCTTCATGGGCTGGACAATGTCTGGGAAGCAGCATTTCAAAGGCTGCCCTGTGCAGCCAGCCCAGACGAGCTTCTCCAGCTCCACAACTAGACACTGTGTTGGTTTTTTTTTAAAGATTTTATTTATTTATTTGAGAGAGAGAGAATGAGAGAGAGAGAGCATGAGAGGGGGGAGGGTCAGAGGGAGAAGCAGACTCCCCGCCGAGCAGGGAGCCCGATGCGGGACTCGATCCCGGGACTCCAGGATCATGACCTGAGCCGAAGGCAGTCGCTTAACCAACTGAGCCACCCAGGCGCCCAGTAGACACTGTTTTATTTGGAAAAATAAGCAGGCTCCCCAAATAGCAGATCTTGTCTGGCAAGGAAGAAACATCAATAAACTTATTTATTCAAAAAATATTTGTCAAACATCTCCTGTGTGCAGAGCCCTAGGTTGGGTGCTGGTGGTGGGAAGTCAGAGGTGACAGATCATGTTTATCCAGGGCTTTCTGAGCACCGAGGGTTCTGCTAAGCACATCAGGGGGCTAGTTTATCTAACCTCCACAGCCCTGGCAGAGGAGCCCTCATCCCCATCATCACCTCCCCAAGGAACCACGTCTCTGCCAGAAAGTAGGAAATCACACCGAGTTACAAGGCCAGTTCTGAGCAGCACAGGGGTGTACCCACTGTGTCAGGAGCCTCAGGTTACCTGAGCATCATTCTGTTCTTCCCCTTAGCATAAAGAACAATGTCATTCCAGAAGAGTTACCAAAATTCTGCAGGGAGTGGGGCTTTCATCATCCTGAGACCTGAACCTTCCTGTTCCTCTGGACTGAGTGACTCTATCATCCTAGTGGGATGGAACTTAAGCAGTCAGGCAGAGAGCCAGTAGACCTTCCCTTCTTCTACCTTTTTGTTTTATTCAGGCCCTCAAAGAATTGAATGATGCCCATCCATATTGGGAAGGGCCATCTACTTTACTACAAAGTCTACAGATTCAAATGCCAATCTCCTCTGGAAACACTCTCATAGGCACATCTAGAAATAATAACCAGGTAGCTGAGAACCCCATAATGCTGTCAAGCATTAACTATCATACCAACCAGCCAATTAAACATCCATCCATCCATCCATCCATCCATCCATCCATCTATCCATCTATTCATCCAGTTCTTCATGCATCCATCCATCCAACAACTTTGCACTGAGCATCTGCTCTGTGCCTGACATTATGCCAGGCCCTTGATAGTAAGCAGTGGACAAAACAGACCAGGTTACAACTTTCAGGACACTTAGAGAAAACGTTAGAAAGGAACAGATGTGAATGATTATTATCCTTACTCCTTCCTGTTAGTGATGTGTACAATGAGGCCATGAAGGTGACGTGACCATCAAGAAGTAGGAGTTGGTAAAGGTGGAGAGAATGCATGTGTTCTGACTCCATGCTTGATGCCCTCAGAGGTCAATGTGAACTCACCAGCACTCTGCAGTCTTAACCAAGCCAAATCTTTTCTGAAGGCAAGAAACAAAGAAATTGCTGATGCTCTTGAGATCTCCAGAGAAATAGAACCAATAGAGTGTGGATAGATAGATAGATAGATAGATAGATAGATAGATAGATAGATGATAGATGGATTTATTAGAAGGAATTAATTTACATGATTACAGAGGCAGACAAGCCCCAAGAACTGCAGGGTGAGTCAGCAAACTGGAGACTCAAGAAGAATTAATGTTTCAGTTTGAGTCTAAAAGCAAGAAAAAGCTGATGTCCCAGTTCTAAGACCCTCAAGCAGGAAGAATTCTCTTACTCAGGGGATGGTCAGCCTTCATGTTCTAGTGAGGCCTTCCACTGACTGAATGAGGACCACTCACAGGAGGGAGGGCACTCTGCTTTACTCAGTCTACTGACTGAAATGTCAGTCTCATCTACTTGCCCTTGGAGACACACCCAGAATAATGTCCAACCAGATGTTTGGGCATCCCATGGCCCAGTTAAGTTGACAGTTAAAATGAACCATCATCTGCTCTGAGGAGATGCATTCCTGTCCAACAGGACCAAGTCGCAGGGGTTGAGAGACGTTGTTTAAGATGGGGGGAATTTCGGGAGCTGAGCTTGAGGGAAGAAGCTCAGTTGATGCCATGAAAGCTGAACACATCCTCTTTCCCTTTCTGGTGGAGGATGCTATGAAAATCTGGGGTGAGGAGGAACTGGTTTTATGTATGAAGGGGAGAAAAGTTTCAGATCTCCCTCAAGTATCCATGGGCTATATTCTATTGTTCATAAGCAGAGTTCTATGAGGACCTGGGTATTTCTCTCCAGAAGAAGATAAACGATACATATTACATAGGACAGAGAACAGCTCACATGTGCAAATTTCTAACAAGAATCTGCTCTGCCTGGAGATCTGACCTGTTAGCATTGGCACATCATCACAAAGCCAGGTGTAGGATTGCCGTGCTGTAGGACGTCCACCTGGGGTTACCGGCAGAGGCTCTGCCACAGACGGGGCACTCATTTCTCATTTTCCCCCACAGACTGAGAGACCGAGCTCATTCAGATGTCTGGGACAGCTTGAGGACTGCAGATCTGCACTCTTGGGCAGAGGAACAGAGCGGGCCATAACTAGGTGTTGCTGGACATGGTATTCTGTAGGAATAAGGTCCAGGATAAGGAAGACCACTGGGCTCGTCCTTGTCCCTTGGTATTCCCCAAATGCCCACTTGTGATAACAGCAACTCCAAGTTCTGAATGGCCCAAGGAGAGGCGAATCCCTCATTTAGAGGGTCCTATAACATGAACAATGAGAAACAGGGGACCTGGATGACTGGAGGCAAGACAGAGACAGTGGGACTTGCTGCAGCTGACTTCAGCTCTCCGTCCTCACAGGGGACTCCATGACACACTAGGATCCCAGCTCTGGGCCTCGATTTGAAACCTGAGATGTTAATGGGCACAGCGGAAATCTTTGTGGAGGCTGACATGCCAGGCCGGGTTAGAAGACCCCATGGGGAGGAAAGACACAACAGTGCCCCAGCTTCTCGTCCCTCCATGTGTGAGAGGCATGCGCTTGCAGAGGGGGCCTGTCCAGCCAGTCCTCACTGGATTCTCAGGGGAGTAACTGTCTTCTTCTGATCACCAGAACAAACAGCAGGCCAGGGAGGAACAGGGCAAGTGGCTGTTCTTGGCTTGGGGGCCTAGAAGACAAACAGGGCACAACCCTGCCCGTTCCAGCATCCATCGTGGCCCCCTCCTTGGCCCTGCAAGTGCTGCTGGCCAAGACCTGCCGACAGGGCCTCACAGGTGTCCCCAGGTGGCCCACCACCAGAGGTGAGCTAGACCTGGTGAGAGCTAAGGATGTTGGACAGGTAAGTGTTTCTGGGGAGGAGAGATGAATGAGAAACCCAAGTAGATGGTTGAGTAGAAGCATTCGAAGGGCAGTGCCTGGTCAGAGCTCTGGGACTGACTTGCACTATTTATTTCAACTATTGCAAGAGTTGCAGTATTGCTACTTATTTACTCGTCCTTTGTCTTTTATTCATCTGTCCATACTGTCTTTATGCCTGTGGATTTGACTATGGTTTCTCTTTGATAATAAGTCCCCAAAGATGCGGGCTCTGAATTAGATTCAATCAGACACCCATGACAACTGATTAGACATGTATGTGTTTACTCAATCCAATTTCAAAACCCAATTTGACTGAATTTTTCACTTCTGAAAGGTCTCAGCATATTCAGCACATTCTTTTGATGACTTATCATTCATTTATACATCCAGTAACTATTAGTCAAACATCTCTGCACGTTTTCTTGGTGCCATGGTGATAAAGCATGAGTCATGCATGACTCTGCCTTCTCCAAGGAGTCAAATACATAAATAACTTTGTAAGATTGGTGTTTGCAAATTATATGATCACCTTGCAAACAAAACGAAACCAGTAGAATCAGCAAAAGATTACGATGATAAGGCTTAGCAATGTTATGGTTACCTGATTATGTTAAAAAATGAAGAGCATTTCTTCACTCCAGAAATAATCAACTAGGAAATAACATAAAGATATTACCCACCATAATAACGAAAACTAGAAAGTGTGCAGGAACCATCCTGTCATCTGGAATGTGAACGTGACACCTGGAGCTCAAGCAGCTATTTTGGACAATAAGGCAATGCACTCAAGATGGTGGAGGAGCTAGACCGAAGGAGCCTGGTCCCTGACATCCATGGGGTCACGATGCCAGTCACCCAAATAAGCCTCTGGTGGGAACCCCAGGCTTTTAATGCCAGACGCTAGGTCAGAAATTCTGCCAGAGATGAAATCTCTAAGTTGATCTTATGTGAGAGAAGGAAGCCTCGTGTTTAGTTTCCGTTGTTTGGAGGTTTTCTGTTGTATGTAGCTGAAACAAATCCTAGCACCCTTGGGGAAGGGAGGTTAGGGTTAATGGTGATCCATCTTGGTAGCCCAGACACAAGTCTTGACGACTAATTGGTACGGAAGGTGTGAGGAAAAGAGAGAGGTTTAGGTGTGGTGCCCAAGTTTTGGGCTTGATGGCTGGGAAGGCGGCAGGAGGTTCACATTAGGGACATTTGGTCGATTCTGGGCAGAGGTCCCTCAGGCTGTTGGAAGTGGGGCTTAGATATTGAGGGACAGTCCTGGGTAGAGATGGTGCCCACTGGTAGGGGAGCCATGATTAGTGAGGTTACCCAGCGGGTGCAAACCGTCAGCGGGTAAGCACTGCAGCCAGCAGGCAGGAGGGGCGGGGGGTGGGCGGCAGAGAGGCAGGAAGGAAGGGGCAGTGGGATGGGGGGCTGGGATGCCAGGGGGGACGGGACCGGGACCAGCCGGCCACCTGGCATAGAGCTGGTTGTCCTGTGGCCAGTGGTTGCTTACTTTTTCTGGCAAAACCCCAGAGCCTGAGGGGGCTGTAGAGAGAAGAGGTGGGTCTGCAAAACACGGAGAGTGGCAGAGGCGCCACGGTGCCATCAGGAGTGGAGTAGAAGGGTCCTGGGTGCAGATGGTGGGATTGGGGGTGTAGCTCGGAGGGGCCCAGGGAGAGGGTGCCTGGAAAGGGCAAAGGTTGGGCAGAGGATGCCATGGGGTTGAGGAGCAGGTCTGGGAAGGAAATAGGGAGGGAGGACAGGTGGAGGTGTTTGGGGTGGGGTCAGAGTGCCAGAGCTTAGCGGTGGACAGGGTTGTGGATACAGGAGCTCAGGGCCATACCCGACCCTGAGCAGTGTGCGCTCTGGGGACATTTTCCTTGGGGAGGCAGCGGGCCCCACAAGAGGCCATGCTTGTGGGTGTCTGTGTGGAGAGATGAGGAAGGACCTTGTAGATCAGGGGCATTTGCAGGGATGGTGCCCCCTCTCCTGGGACTAGAGGCTGGGCATGCTCCTTCGCGGGACTCCTGTCCATGACCTTGTAAAGCCAGGGGCTCCTCCAACCCCCAACCACCATCCCCACGTACAGCAGTGGCGGGTCATACAATGAAAATCAGGTGCATGCTCCCTTTTTCAGACCTTACCTTATGAGCATCAGTACATCATAAGAGAGATAAGAGGTGCAGCTCTGGTTACAGTGTGGTCAGGACTAGAGCCCCCGGCCCCCCCTGCCTGCCCCGCCACAGCTCATCAAGCCGCAGCACCATCCTGCACAATGAGAGGGGCTTACACCCCCAAGCCCCCCGGCTTTGTGAATTGCAGTTTGAAAGATGCTGGCTCCGTGGGCTGTTCCTGAAGCCCCTGCAGAAGAAACAATGACAAATAAAAGCGCGTATTCTGTTCTCTCTTCTGTGTCCCAGACTGGACCCTTGCTCCCTTCCATTCCCTGCCTCAGTTTCTCAGCTCCTCCCTTCCCTCGGGTCCCAGCATTGTCTTCACCCATCCGGCTGACTTAGACCTTCCCTCTGGGTCTCAGCACGGCCTCGGCACCTCCCTGGCCAGTCCTGCGGACAGGTGGGCTTTCCAGCTGCACCTGTGGCCCCCCGGTGCCTTCCGGAGCCAGCCCAGGTCACACCAGATATGGATTCCGTGTGTCCTTTTGCTGTGGGCCCAGCATCTTCTCCCGAAGGACTGCCGAGTGTTCCGCGCGCGTTCACTGCTGTGGTAAGACCCGAGTGGGGACTGCCCGCCAGGCTCCTTGTTAGCAGGAGCTTTATGGGCATGTAACTCACATACTGTACAAGTCTCTCACTCAGTTTAGATTCCGCGGTGTGATGGACAGTGTTCTGTGTCAGCCTGGCTAGGCCACCGTGTCCGGAGAGGTGGTCAAAGATTATTCTGGGTGTGTCCATGAGGGTAATTTTGGGCATGAGATGAACATCTACATTGATTGAGCAAAGCAGATTCCTTAAAATAAGTCTCTCTTTCTCTCTATATACATATCCTATTGGTTCTGTGTCTCTGGAGAACCCTGACTGATACAAGTGGTCTTTGGTATATTCACCAAGTTGTGCAACCATCGCCAATTTTAGAACATTTTCTTCGCCCCAAATGAAGGGCCGTACCTTTAATTATTTATCTCTCCAGGTTCTCCCCGTTCCCCAGCCCCTGGCGACCACTGATCTACTTTCGGTCTCTATATATTTGCTTATATTGGACCTCTGATATAATTGGAATTGCCTGGTACACAGTCTTTCATGACCGGCTTCCTTCATCGAGCTTATTTTCAAGGTTCATCCAGATTACAGTGGACATCAATACCTCATTGCCTTTTATCGATGAATAATGTTCCATGGAATGGACAGACCATATTTTTTATCCATTCATCATTTGGTGGACGTGTGGGTTGCTTCCACCTGCTGGCTATTATGAATGTTGCTGTGAAGTTTCTGCATGGATGTTATGTCTTCATTTCCCTCGGGTGTATCCCCAGAATGGAACTGCTGGGTCATTGAAGCTGTATTTTCACTTTTTGAGGAAATACCAGGCTGTTTTCCCAACAGGCTGCACCATTTTACATTCCCACCGGCAGCGTGAGACCAGATTCTTGATCCCGAAAGTGCTGGGGATGCTCTTGGGTTTCAGTGTCATTGAATGCTGCAGGGATGGGAGGAACCCGGGGCCCTGAGTGTGTGTCTGTGTGTGTGTGTGTGTGTGCGCGCGCGCACGTATGCACACACGTGGATGTCCATTCTCTGGGGACCTCCGCAGGTAAACGGATCAGGCCTTTGAGGGTGGGGACTGGGTGACTCCAGGTGAGGCATCTTGGTGAGCAGCTGGGCTGTCTGGGAAGCCTGGGCTGGAAGTCTTTGCTGGTCCCGGTTGTGGACCCAACCTGCAGCCCCACTGGGATCTCTGCTACTGTCGAGCCCCTCATTGCCTTGTGAACTCATCTTGGTGCTGACCAGGCAGGACTTGGACTCTGCTCATGCCTTGCTCTGTGGAGCTGAACCTGCCCCAAGGTGATGCTGGAGCCCCCCATGGTCAAGGAGAGAACACCAGAGTGGTGACGTTCAGCAGCCTGCTGACAAGGGGCTCGCCGTCGGGAGCCTAACTGGGCGCTTTAACACAGCAGAAAGGGTGGAGCACATAATTTAGTTTGATTGCCTTCTTATAACTCTAATACTGGAGACCCCAGAGATATTCTGGGGCCATGACTGGAGGCTAGGCTGCTTTCTTGCTGTAAGCCACAGCTGTTTCCACCCAATGACAGCGTCTTGGGAACCAGCTCCTTCCCACTCAGGGCTGTGTCTACACTATTTGACTGGAGAATTGAAACCCAGACAGGCTAATCCAAAGACCAGAGTCCAGAGGATCTTGTGAACCCCTGTCGGGTGGGGGTGGCGGGATGTTATTCGTCATCTGCAGCTGTGTAACAAATGATCCCAAATCACAGTGGCTTTAAGCAACACCTTCTTATTTCATGACCATCTCTGGGGGCCAGGAATCTGGGCCCTGCTTTTCTGGGTCCTCTGTTGCCATCGGGGTGTTGACAAGGCTTCAGTCACATTGAGCTTTGCAGAAGGATTGGCCCCCAACACTCTCAGTGGTTGTTGGCAGAATCCCATTCTGTGTGGGCTACTGGCAGGGGGCTGCCCTCAGGGTCTTGCCACGTGAGTCCGTCCAACATGGCAGTTTGCTGCATCAGAGTCAGAGAGAGGCTGCCAACAAGACAAAGTCAGAAGCTTTTGCAATCCAATCATAGAAGTTGACTTCCCTCAACGTGGCCATGCTCCTGTGGCTTGGAGGCTGTCTCTCCAGGGGAGGGGATGACACATGGCCATGGATGCCGGGAGGTGAGTATCCTTGAGCCATCTAGAGGCCACTGCCCTATGGCTTAGAGCGATGCCATTCAACAGAAATCTGATGCAGGCTGCCTATGTGTAATTTTAATTCTTTCTGTAGCCACGTTAAAGTAGTAAGAAAAAGCTGGTGAAATTAACTTTAATAATGTATTTTATTTCATCAGATGTATCTAAAATATAATTTTAATGTGCAATCAATAAAATTATTACATAAATATTTCACATTCCTCTTTCCTTTCCATACTCACTCTTTGACATTTGGTGCGTGTTATAGACTTTTCAGCCACGTCTCGATTTGGACAGGCCACGTGTGACTAATGGCTACCATATTGGACAGTGCAGCCTAGACCAAGCTTGCAGGTATTAAGTGGGTCAGTGGTGGACTGAGGTGGACCCAGGAGGTTGGCTAGGTCCTCAGAGCCCAGGGGGATCCCTCCCTGGGAGAGGTCTAGCGTGGGGCAGCCATCTGGCTCTGGCAGCCTGACCAACCACCATTCCACCCACAACTCTATCTTCGTCACTGCTGTGTGCCTGCAGACCCTTCTTGCCACTTTTAGAAGAAGTTAAGATTCAGGCCCTGGGAACACAAGATCCAAAAGAACATTTTCTGGTTGTTGAAGTAAACCCATCTTCCCCTATCAGCACTCTGGGACCTCGGGCATTTTGAAATCTCAAGAATGGATGAGTAATTGTTGGAACAGGACTTCTGGGGGAAGGAAATCTCTCTTAGACTCCAGATATGTTTTTTTTGTTCGTTTGTTTGTTTTAGTGACATAAAATCATATTTTTCTCTTTTTCCACTTTTCTGTTTTAGGATGTGACCGACCATATGCCATGAACTTGGCAGATGGTGATGTTTGAAAATCAAATACCCAGTTTTCTCTTTGACTATTGCAGCCCAAGTAAATGGTCCTGTGGACCTCCCCTCCCCCTGCCATCTAATGGAGTGGCCCAGCTGAGAGCCGCGGCCACTTCCACACCCTCCCTCTGACTGTCCCCAGCTTGGTGCTTGCTCCCTCCCTGAGCAGAGATGCCAGGCTGGCGACAGAACACGGCAGGATTGTCCCAGAATGTTTCTCTTCTTAAAACCTTCCATTAGAGTGATGCAGTGCGGGGATTTTCATTCACCACTTAATACCAAGTCTGAGTGGCAATTACAGAACAATGAAGACAGATCAAAACCTGTCAGTACACACACATTTTAGTGGGGAAAAAAAATCCCTTTCAATATTTCAAAAGAAAGATAAACAAGACTGGAACCAACACACACCCACACAGAGTGCCATGTGCACCTCTCCGCTGAGCTGGCCTGGGGGAGGGCTTATGGTGGAGCCCTGAGCCAGTGCGCTCCCAGTGAAAGCAAGGACGCCACGGGGGGGTGAGGGCTCCACTTGGTGACCTCACGCATGGAGCCTGACGGGGTCCAAGGCTCATTACCATCTGTGGTCCTTGAAGTCTGGTCAAGGTTGTGGGGTGCTTGGGAAAGCACCCCCAGAGAGATGGGTGTCTGGTCCACGTGTTCCAGAGAAACAGAACCAGCAGGATACATACAGATGCAGAGGACTCGATGGTGTGGTCCTGGGGGTGAAGCCCGCAGGGCAGCTAGCAGGAGGGTGAGGCGGGTTCTCTCTGGGGCAGTCTTGAGGCCAAGTTGCTTCTCCTTTGGGAAACCTCAGTGTTTGCTCTTGAGGCCTTCAAGTGGTTGGATGAGGCCCACCCACGTTATGGAGGGTCATCTGCTTTACTCAAAGTCGGCGGATTTAAACGGTTATCCCAGCGAAAAATACCTTCAGAGCAACACCTAGCTTGGCATTTGGCCGAACAGCTGGGCACCCCGGGCAAGCTGACACATAAAGATAGCCATCTTAGTGGACAGCCTGCATCTCTGGACCACGGCCTGGTAGGCAAGTTTTCTCATTTCATGTCCTCTTCTGGGAAACCTTGGGCAAGTCTCTTTGCACAGCCACACCTCCCTTTCCCATCCCCAAATGGGGTAATGACCCTATTGTACTCGGGGTTGTATAAGGGCTGGTGAGGTGAGGCTGACCAGCCCTCGCCCGTGGCTTTAGGGGCGTGGGCTGAGTCACCTGACGTGGCCAACAGTAGAAGCTGTCCGCGAGGATCCTCCCTCCCTGTATTTGGGGAAAGCTGAGGCTGAGGGTGCTCAGAGGAGTGGGCCTCGTAGACGGAGGACTTGGCGTCCCTGGGGAGATGGCTGGGTGGCAGAGGGAAGAGCTACAGGCCCTCGAGGGGGACCAGACCCAACCAGGGCCGCTGGGATCCCTGTTTGGAGACAGCAGAGTCTGGGGCCCATGGTGACCAGTGTGGGGGACTGAGTGAGGTTCTGTGAGGACCCCCAGAGTCTCATGGCCTTGGCTGAGACCCAGTGTCCTGCCCCCACGGCAGACTGGCGACCCGAGTCAGGATTAAAAAGAGTTAAAGAAATTTCTGCAAAGAAATGGGTCGCTCTTCTGTGCCCAGGTTCATGGACTACAATGTCTGCTTTCATGCAAACGTCACACAGAGGTTTGTGCTGAATCGTGCAGATGGTCCCCTCGCCCGGCGCTGTGGCCTTGTCTGTGGCTTCGTGGGGGAGCCCCGTGTCATCGAGACCAGCGCCAGGCAAACCCGCATGGAGAGGTGGGGGTGCTCTGCCCACCCCCTGCCTCAGGGCCCCTGGCTGAGGGCCTGCTCTTGCCTGCTCCTGCCAGACAAGCCAAACAGGGACAGGGCTGCCACCCGTGGAGGAAAGCTGGTGAACACTGGGAAGGGGTTACCTACTTACCTTCCTCCTGGGGCCACACCGATGGCTTGCACTCTGCAGGGCCCCAGCCCCGCTCCTCTGGCTCCCCGTTCCGTGTGTCTCTCTCTAAATCCCAGGCTCCCTTGCGTGCGCTCCCTCTTTCTCCCCACGCCCAGCAGCTCCCCGTGAGCCTGTGCTTGCTGTTTTCACCCTGTTGTGGTGTGGAGGCCGAGGGGCTGTCTTGTCCTGGCTCCTGGAGGTGGAAGATCCCTGGGGACTCCCTCATCCCCCCCACCTTCTAATTCAGAGACCTCTTTAACACCCCTCCCTTCCTCCCTCATGGTTTTGTAGCCATTGAGTACCCTCCAAGTTAGGGAGCTTCCCACTTCCTGAGGGCAATTTCTTCCTGGGCAACTGCTCCCTTCCTCTGAAAGTTCTTCCTCACATCGGCTGGGGTTTTATGGGTCTCAGTTCAGACACCTGAAGGGCCACCCGCCTTCAGAGGGCCGTTCCTCTAGTCCTGAAGACACCCAATGCCTGCAAGGAGGAGGTCTCTGGCCCGCGGCCGCGCTGCTGACTGAGGACATGACCCCAGCTGCGGAGCAAGCAGCAGAAGACCCCAGTGCCCACCTACGAACACCCTGAGGATGTGCGGCTATTCCAATACCTAGAGACACTTGATGTTCCTCTCTGCCCGAGTGCACCATGTCACAGAGAGCAGAGTCTGAACACGCGTGGCCGTCCCTGGGACAAGGGCATGGAACCAGCCTGCGGGAGGATCGGCACGTGCTCGGGGGGAAAGCAGCCCAAGTGTCCGTGGGTGGAGAAACAGATAAACACAAGGAGCTCATATGTACAATGGCGTGTTATTCAGCCTTCCGAAGGAAGGGAATTCGGGCAATCAAATTGAAATTGAAATAAAAGGGAAAAAAATCAGAAGTTAAAGAATAAAACAGAAGAAAACCCACCAGAGGGAGCGTCCCTTCCAAAGCAGGGTAGAGATGCTCTCCCTGGTCCTGTGGCAGGTGGGTGAGGGCGCACGCCCCCCGGGTCACGTGGCCGGGACACCGGGACTAGGCTTCAGCCGGGGAGCAGTGGAACCAGGGCACCAGGGCGCGGACGTGGGGGTGCCCACCCCGCTGCCCGCATGAGGGGCAGAGCGTCTGGCCCGGGACAGGCTGGGGGTCATGTGCCATCCCGGGGGCAGCCCTGTCAGCCCCACTCAGGGCTTGCTCAGGATGCTGGAGGGCCGAATTCTGCTGCGCTGTATTGGCTCTCAGCACCAGACCATCCGGGGCCCACCCTGACCCCCTGTCCTCCGCCTCAGCTTGTGCAAGGACCAAACTGTTGGCCCCCAAGTTCCTGTGTTGAAGCCCTAAGTCCCAGCGTGAGTAAGAGGAGATGGGGCCTGGTGGGCGGTGGTTAAGGCTAATGTGGGCTCTGAGGCTGGGCCCCCAACCCCAGAGCACGGTGTCCTCCTAGGAAGAGGAAGTGAGAGCGGGCACGCATGCAGAGGACCGTCCGTGTGAGGAACAGGAGACCGTCCCCTGTGGGCCAAGGAGAGCGGCTTCCGCAGAAACCAAGCTGAGCCTTGATCTTGGGCACCCAGGCTCCAGACGATGAGAACAGGAAAGTGCGTGCTGCTGACGCCGCCTGGTCTGGGGTGGTCTGTTGTGGCGGCCGAGAAGCTTCCTGAGACAGCCAACCCCCGGTGTCTTCCGCTGGAAGCTCGCTCCCAGTCCTGGGCTGGTCTGGAGTGAAGCACGCTCCACCTGTAAAGCCTCAGACGCCCGTGTGGGGTCGAGTCAATCACATCACGTTCTCAGCTCTGCTTCCAGCTCGAGGGCCCCACTGGGACCAGGCCAGTCTCGCTGCTGCCCGTGCCCGGGGCCCCGTGCACCCCAGCCCTGCTCCCCATCTCCTCTATCAGCCCTGCCCATGGGACTTGGCTCCTGCTCAGAATACCCGCTGGGGTCTGCTGGTGCATCCTCTGGCGGAACCTGGGCCCCCTGCCTGAGCCCCTGGCCCCGTGTTGAGCCCCACATGCTCTTGAAATGCGATGCAAAGTGTGTGAGACCCTCAGAGCTTGGACGTCACCCCGTCCCCCTCCATCCCTATACCCAGCCGGGCTGGTGACGCCCACCTCCACCGACGACCTGTTTCCTGCCTCCTGGTGACAGAGCCCTCCGGCCTTCGACCCCAGTGCAGCAGATCCTGGGATTTCTCGGGGCAGTGGCGTGGCCTCCAGCGTTGGTGCCCTTGGCCGTCACTGCCGAGCACCCTCCGGTGGCTCTGTCCCCCCTCCCGTCCTGCTTGAGCCTGAGCTCTCTCCTCCCCGCCCTCCAGGAGCTTCTCCCAGGTGCCGCTCAGTGCGTCCATCACTCAGCTTGGCCTCCCTCCCCTTTACCGGAGGGGAGTCCCTCGGGCGTCCAGGCTGTGGGCAGGTGTCTCGTCAAGGCTTTGAGTCCTGTCCCCACGGATCCAGACAGACACCTCTGGGGACAGGAATCACCCAGGGTTCTGGCTCAGGGCCTCCTAACTTCTCCAGATTTGGGGTCTAGCCTTATTTGTTTCTTCTGAATTTTTCCTTATCGTCTTGTAAGCTCAACCACGCATTAGAAAAACACGCGCGGTGCAGGCTCATTGGGTGCGCTGGAGCAGGAGAGGTTTTAGGATGTCACCGCTCCTGGACAGCGCGAGCAGGGAAGCATGCGGTCTGGACTTAAAATCAACTCCCTTGGTGTGGTCCTGGCAACGCAGATGTGGTGGCTGTTTCTCCCGGATCCACGTGGACCCGTCTACACTATGGCTGCCAGCATCGGCCCGGGAGGCGTGAGCGTGTCTCTCTGTCGGATGCCATTTCCTTCCTCCGTGAGTGATAGAGTCATCCACGTCACCCGCATCCAGGAGTCCACGCCGGCGCCAGCTCTGTTCCAGCCAGCTTGCTCTGCAGAATCCGTCTCCAGGCCTTCGCTCTACGCCATGTGGAACCAGCTCTTGCAAAGCCCACCGTGCTTGGCGCCTGGCTCCCGGCGGCCCTGGCCACCAGGCTCCCCAGGGGGAGGCTTGGGGCCAGCACCCCTGGAGGTGTCAGTGGGGAGAAACACCTTGAATGGATAGGGCACAGTGGGGGGCACTGGAGGACACTCGGGGCTGGTCATTAGCACTCCTGGTGGTTGTCCCCGGCTCAGACACCACTGGCCCAACCCTGGACACAGGGACCTCAGGACCTGGGGAGAGACTCGGGAAATACGGCCCCGAAGCAAACGTGCCCTGTCGGCCTCACGCTACCTCTAGACATATTGCTCAACAGAGGACGGAGGTCATGTTGTGCTGACTTGTGGAAGGACCACGTGGGCCTTTGGGAAATCATCAGAAATGGTCACAGGCAGGCCAAGGTTCCAGAACTGTGCTCTGGAATTACAGGGTGCCAGTGTCCCATGGAAAGTGAGTCTGTATTTGCTCACTTCTGATGTTCCTGGACAGCTCCTACCACGGCTCCTGATTCTGGAAAGTTCCTAGCAGTGACTCTAGGCAGACACATAGGTTCTTTAGGAGAGCCTCACTCCATTACCCTCCCTGTGAAATGGGTCCTGTTGAGAGGTCTGCAGGACAGAGAGACACATGGTCATGGGGTGTGGAGGCCTGGCGGGGAGGGGGGACATGTTGGTCATGGGGTGTGGTGGCCCAGGGTGGGAGGGGAGACAGGCTGGTCATGGGGTGTGGAGGCCCAGGAGAAGGGGGGACATGCTGGTCATGGGGTGTGAAAACTCAGGGGAAGGGGGGACATGCTGGTCATGGGGTATGGAGGCCCAGGGGAAGGGGGGACATGCTGGTCATGGGGTGTGGAGGCCCAGGGGAAGGGGGGACACGCTGGTCATGGGGTGTGGGGGCCCAGGGGAAGGGGGACATGCTCGTCATGGGGTGTGGAAACCTGGGGTGAGGCTGCCTGAGCTCAGGAAATGTGGGCCCATGATGCTCTTCCTGAGCAAGAAGAAACAGCCTCAGTCTCCTAACTCACCACTGCTCCACTCCTGAACATGGCAGAGGATTTGGGGTCCTGCCTTCTCCCACTTCCAGGGCCAGGTCTTGGGATCTCCCCTCTGCCGTGGGGAGCATCAAGGTGACCAGAAAGCAGGGCTTGTGCTGACTTTGGCTCGCTCTGCCAGGCACGCTGCACCGAGCTTCATGGGTCACCTGCTGCCCCTGAGTTATCCCAACCACCTGCTGCAGGCACTTTGGGGCTGCACTTTTTAAAGGTAGCTTAGGGACTTGCTGCCAGCCCCCCTCCCTGCACAGGGAGCAGGATGCAGAGAGGCAGCCCGGGTCCAGGGCGCGGTGGGCAGAGGGGGGTTACTGCAGCCAGCCTGTGGGTGCCCTCAGACCGAGCACTGGGGCCTGGCGCAGAGAGGGGAGGGCCCTCCGTCCTGCTGTGCTAGGGAGCCAGGGCTGTGGGGTCAGACAGGTAGCGAGGCAGGAGCGGGGGACGGAGGGCGAGCCAGCCGTCCTGTCGGGGCAGGGCCTGAGCTCAGCCGCTATTAGACCTATGTCGTCATGGCGCTTCCCGAGAGTCTTGCTTCTGCCCGTCGTCGGGATGCACTGGGGGGACAGGTGAAATAAAGTGCCAGATAAAATATGGGACACCCAATTAAATTCAAATTTCAGATTAAAAAATTTTTAATATCAGTATTTCCCATGCAATACTTACACTAAAAAGTTATCCATTGTTATCTGAAGTTGAACTTTTAACTGAGCTTCCTGTGTGTTTTCTTTTTTTTTTTTTTCCCACTGGATCTGGCAACCCTCCTGGCTGGCAAGTGCATCCCTGTAGGAAGAGTTTCTATAGGGCCAGCCCTCTCTGCGGCCCCATCAGAACCCCTGGGAATTCACTTCCTTAACCCCTGTTCATTCTTCTCACAGACGCTTACTGAGCACCTGCTGTGTGTTGCCAGAAGGGAACCCCCACGGTCCCTGCCAGGGTGGACGCTGTGGCCTCCAGGTCAGGTGTGGTGATGGGCAGGGTGCCGGAGGAGCGCGGGCAGGAGGGCCCTGGGCGTGGGGAGGACGATGAGGGCTGGAAGGGCAGGACCAGCCAAACACGTGGAAGGTGGCCCACAGCCCCCACTAGGGATAGAAGGAAGCCCACATTCGTAGGGAGGCAGACAGCCAGAGAAGGGGTGAAGTGTAGGGAGGCATTCCTCCAAGCCAGGCCCTGTTCTGGGCGCTGGGGGTGCACTGTGGACACACCTCATTCTAGAACCCCGGTGAATGCTGTGAAGAGCACAGCCATCAGGAGGGGCCCAGGAGCAGGGCTGGTGTGGAGGGAGATTGTGGTTACAGATAATCAATGTCTGGGGGGGCCTCGCTGGGCAGATGAGGTTTGATCCAAGGCTTGCAGGGAGGGCCCTTGGCTCTCGGGCAGCTCACAAAGAGGTCGCACCCTCCACGGTGGCCTCCTCTATCCCACCTGCTCCCCTAGGTTTGGGCTTGGGGGCTAACAGCTCAGGTGTTCCTAGCCCCGGGTCCCAGAACTGTGCCTGGGCTCCCCTCCCCCTGCCCCGTCAGCCTTTTCCTGGGATCAGCCTCCCCTGCACGTTCCTGTGTCCTAGGAGCCCGGCTGGGTGACAAGGGGAGGAGCATCACGGACACGCCTGCCCGTGGGGGGCACTCCATGCACGGGCGGGCTTGCGACTGTCTGGGCCCTTCCGCGAGCCGGCCACGCTGCCCCGGGCACCCGCGGGACCTGCAGCTTTGCCAGTGGGCTCTGGTGCGCCCAGGGGTGTTGGTATCCTGGGGCTGCGCTAACAGGACCACATTTGTTATCTTACAGTTCTGAAAATCAGAAATCCGAAAGCCAAGACACCGGCAGGACTGTGACTTCTGGAGGCTCTAGGGAGAAGCCACAGCCTGCTTGTTCTGGGTTCCAGAGGCCGCCTGCCCTCGTTGGCTGGTGGCCCCTTCCTGTGTCACTTGCGCTTCTGCCTCTGTCATCATCCCATCTCTGTGATGCTCTGGCCCCTCTTATAAATCACACTTTGGCCACGCTGGACCCACCCAGATAATCTGGGATCATCTCCAGCTGAAGGTCCTTGACTGATTACAGCTGAAAAGTTGCTCTTGCTGTGGAAGGTCACAGAGCAACAGGTTCCGGGGTTAGGACGTCCTCTGGCATGTCTCAGGGGGCAGTGATTCTGCAGTCACACTGGCTGGGGCTCCCCCCCCCCGGGGGGGCAGGGTGTGCCTGACCCGTAGTAACGGTGTGTCCCCTGCTTTAGCACTGAGCCATCTGTAAGCCATCTTCTTATATGCCGGGAATTCCACCGGGCGGGGCGGGGGGCGGCGACTGACCAAAGGCTGCCCGTGGGTAAATGGGCCCCGTGACTGCGGACCGCAGGCTGGCCTGGCCCTTCGGGTGGGGACCTCCAGGCGTCCTCCCCAGGCTCGCGCCACAGCTGCATGAAGCGCACGCAGGGCCGCAATGTTCCTGCAGAGGCCGCTGGGGAGCGAGGAGGATCTCCAGCAGGAGCCTTTCTTTATTTCCTTGTCCCTCAGCCCCTACCAGCCCAGGGTAAACCAGGGGGTCTCCCATCCTTGCTCCCCTTTATTTATTTGCCTGGTTCTGCAACAGCACCATAAGTACATGGAATTTCTTCCCTACCCTCCTCGCTCACATAGATGCCCTCTGGGTGTCCTGTCACATTGTTTCCTGTCCCCATCTCCTCTCTCATTGCTCTGGCACCTTTTCTTTTCTTTTTTTTTCTTTTGCTTTTAGTAAAAAGTTATAGGATATATATGGCCCTTCCCTCTACTGAAATGGAAAAAAGAAAAAAAGAAAAAAGAACCCACGCGAATAGAACCTTAGGAAGCTCCTGTGGGCCCGTTTCGTATGACTTCTGTGGCTTGCAGGCCCACGCAGCCGTGCTCCCTGCCAGGGCTCATGTTCTGATGGCCCCGTCGGCCCACCTGAAGTGTGGGTCCCAGCCCGGCACCCCCAGCAGGACAGCAAGCCTTTGTTGGTACATCTCCTACTCTGCCCAACATGTAAATTGTGGGAAGGAAAGAAAGCTTTTGAAAGAAACAAAACACAGTTCTCCATGTGAGCGAGGAAGTAATTATAGGGTGAGCTCTAGACGGGGGTTTCTGCACAGGCCCTGCTTATGTGGCTGGTTTGTGGGCTGCGTGTGCTTGAGAAATGCCAGTCCTGTGTGTCAGGCTTGGAATCGACAGGCAGGTGCCCCCCCACGGCCCGTCTCACCAGCAGACCCCGCAGGGCCAGGGGGCCTTCGTGCCAGGTGCACCCCTACCCCTGGGCCTGCGAGTGGGCATGGTTGCTGGGACCATCGGCTCCAGAGGAACCCGTCAGAAGCAGATCCAAGTCTGGAGGCACTGCTGCTCCCTCCTTATCTCAGTGAGAGAATTGGACCCGACCACAGTTTGATGATTTCACTAGTACTCAGTGCTTCATTTAGCGCCGCCGGATCAGCTTGGGGAAGACAAGGAATTAACATTGCCTAGAACCACCCACACGTCCCCACATGCCCCTCAAAGCTGCCAGCTGCAGAACAAGGGGGATGCCGAGCCTCTCTCCTTCCCTGGTCCCTATTCCTGACCTCCCTCTAAGCAGAATGTTCTCTCGTCCTGGTTAACCCTCCCCCAGGCCTCCCAGCATCGACAGCACCATCAGGCCCTCAGGACGATGCATAAGGCTGAGTGCTGGCGGGCAGGTGAGAACGGATGATGGCTCTGAGAGCCACGGAGTGTGGGGGGCACATCCCGCGTGGGTTCATCCTGGGAGAAGTCCGGAGTTTCTGCTGGTGGAGAGAGGAGAGTGAGTAGCAAGGGTGACCAGGAGCACGTGAGGGGAAAGGGGAGAGGGGCCTTAGTCTCTGGGTCTCGGGCAGCGCCGCCCTTGGGGGTCCTGGTGCCTTTAGGCCCGGTGATGGGTGGGCCTGCAGTGGGCTCGAGGGGCCTTCCGGCAGGTTTGCTTCTCAGAGGGCAGCAACGCCTCCTAGCAGTTGTTGGGGATGAATTTATAGGGCTGGCGGTTTTTCTTCCTGGAGGAGATTTATCTTTTTATAGCAAAATTAATGTCCTGCTTCTCTTTCTCCTGATGTTGTCATGTCCCCAAGATGTCGTCTGTTCACAGCCAGGTGGGGGGCCGGCCGCCGAGGCGCTGAGCCAGGACCGTGGGAAGGCATCTGCAGGCCCACACAGCGGGACGATTGCCCTCAGCTGGTGACTCAGTGAACACCTCTCTGCAGGTCTGCATGACTCAGAGCAATTTGATTTGGTCGAGGAAAATCCGCTTAAAGGTAAGGTGCACTTGGGCAGTTGGTGATTCACTCCCCGCAAGGAGTTGATGTGGGGTTTCCTAGTAAAATGAGCTGACCTGGAGTTGCCTTTGGTAGATGCTTTCTCAGACCAAGCAGAACCATGTCAGCTTCTCTTCCTGCTTCCTCCCCAGAGAAGGACCCCAAAGAAACCACAACTAAACATCTGGGCAAGGCCCACCCTCCTCTACCAGAACCTTCTCTTCACCACGGAGTTCCATGTCTCTGGGTAGGGGTAGAGCAGGGCAAAAATGTGAGGTTTGACTGATATATTCATTTTTTATTACTGTGTAACTTTCAGCAGTTAAAATAACACACATGTGTTATCTTACAGTTCCCGTGGTCCAGGAGCCCAGGCCTGGCTCAGCTGGGTTCCCGGTTCGGGGTCTCACCAGTTTGCAATCCAGTTGTCAGCTGGGCTGCATTCCTTTCTGGAGTCTGGGGTCTCCTTCCAAGCTCAGGCAGTTCTTGGCAGACTGTCGTCCCTTGCACCTGTGGGACTAGGACCCCTGTTTCTTGGTGTCAGCTGGGGCCTCTCTCAGCTCCCAGAGACCCTTGCGTTAGCTCCACGTGGACCTCACGACTTGGCAGATTACTTCTTCGAGGCCAGCCAAAGAATCTCTCATTTCAGGGAATATCTAGACTCTTGTCTCCTTTTTGCCGTAGAGCAGGAAAGGGGTCACTCTGTTCAAGAGTGTGACCCTTCAGGTGGCTGACTCAGTGGGGGCATCTTTGTTCCTGGTCTGCTCTCCGTAAGCCTTTGACTTCCTCCGGCTCTCTTCCTTCCACCCCTGGAGCCCACTGTCACACCACGGTGACCTTTCCTCCTTACTAAGAAAGCACCGATATCACTAACATCTTGGTACTTAAACATTTGGGGACATTTAAAGAGAAGAGCTCAAAGGGATAGCTTTTGTTGAGAGAGCATCACATAAGCTGCCAATCCATGAAGGAGGGACACCAGTCCCAAATCAGGCATCGTTCCTTCTGGAGGGTCGGAGGGCGAATGCATCGGATGCTTCCCTCCTGGCCTCTAGCCTTTCTGTCGATCCTTGGTGTTGACTCATCCCTTCAGTCTCTGCCTCCCCATTCATCTCACCTTCCCTGTGTGTCTGTGTCTCAGATCTCCCTGTGCCTTTCTCCTATATGATGCCTGTCATTGGATTTGGGCCCCAGCCAGAATCCAGGATGATCTTGTCTTGGGACCCTTACCTTAATTGCATATGCAAAGACTTTTTTTTTTTTTTTCAAATAAAGTTGAGTCCAGAGGTTCTGGGGCTTAGGATTTGGACATATCACTATTCAACCCACTACTATGTACTTATATTTATTTTTTCCTTCATGCTCTAAGATAGCCCCTAGTTCTTCGATGCATCACACGCGTGTGCGCATGTAGATATATTTTACACTTCCAAGGTAACACCACTAGAAATAACAAGGCCCCGGGCACCTGGGTGGCTCAGTCGTTAAGCGTCTGCCTTCGGCTCAGGTCGTGATCCCAGGGTCCTGGGATCGAGCCCCGCATTGGGCTCCCTGCTCAGCGGGAAGCCTGCGTCTCCCTCTCCCACTCCCCCTGCTTGTGTTCCCTCTCTCGCTGTGTCTCTCTCTGTCAAATAAATAAATAAAATCTTAAAAAAAAAAAGAAATAACAAGGCCCCCATTTCTGGCCCCAGGTTTATAATATGTGAGATGAAGACCCTGGACTCTGAATGTAACTTCTTGAGCCTTAAAACACCATCTGAAAAATGAGGTCTCTGGGTTATAAAGTCCTTTCACTGTTAGGAGTCATTAGAATAGCCTCATTTTAAAACCTCTGTGTGCTGGGAGGGGAGTGTTTGAACAGACTCTGAGCGGAGGACTGAGCCGGGGGCAGATGGAACTAAAGTAAATGACAGGGTTATTTCCAGTGATCTCTGAGGCCCTTTCCAGTTCATTTGTTAAATAAATCATTGGCATGAAGATTGGGAGTGGGAGCCTTTGCTTTCATTTCCAACACTTTCTAGAGTAAATTTAGCAAGCTCCAAGCCATCATTTACTAAAAACAGCTTTTATTCCCCCATTTAAGTGTGGTGGGAATGTCTGACCCTGGATGCCATGAAGTCCAGGGCTCCAGGGACAGGACAGAGGACACCAGCTCCCCAGCAGGTGACAACAGGGATCCCAGGGAGGTGCTAAAGGCAGGAGAACGAAGGAGGCAGCATGGGATTGCATGCGACTGTACCTCGTTTGGGAAGCTACTATGCTTTGTGGAAAAGCAACAGCGACAAATGTGGGAAGCAGAGTCAAGTGAAAAAATCTCTGAAACAATGAGCATCAGATTTCATAAATCCGGCGTCTTCCCGTGTGTGTACATGTGCGCACGCGTGTGAATGTGGTAGAAGTAAGAAGTCCTGTCACATGAAGAGTCATCTGCATTATTTCAAAGGGGCAAACTCTGGAAAGTCACAGCCAGAAATATTCCCTGAAGGTAGAGACTTAAATGTTGTTTTAGGATTGACTTAATGTAATGTTTTCGTGACACGGGAAACAAATTGACCATGTTTAAGTAAAATCAGATTAGAAAAATCAATTCACACTTCTCACGCCTGTTTCCTGGCTCTGAGCTTGGCCAGCGATGCCTCAAATCTTCCTCGCAGCGTTGCCTACGGAGAGGATATGAGAAGGTATTTCTAAAAGGTCTTTGAGAAATTAAAAGCTTTGCAAATGTAGGAACAGAAAAAAAAGTAGGAACGGTTTGCTACGGGAAAGCTTATTCATGTTGTCTAGAATTATTTAATTGGTTTAACCTTCAAAATCATTTATCAGAAAACCTTTCACGGCCCTCCCAAAAATCTTTTAAAAATGCTCTGGGAGGGCGCCTGGGTGGCTCAGTCAGTTAAGCATCTGTCTTCAGCTCAAGTCATGATCCCAGGGTCTTGGGATCGAGTCCTGCATCGGTTTCCCCGCTCAGCGGGGAGCCTGCTTCTCCCTCTCCCTCTGCCCCTCCCCTCCGCTTGTTCTCTCTCTCAAATAAATAAATAAATAAATAAATAAATAAATAAATAAATATTTAAAAATATAAATAAAAATGTTATGGGATAAATTTAAACAAAAAAAAGTTACACTTCCAAAACCACCGTATCCTGACCCTGTTGTCTCTACCCTGGCCAATCCCTGCATGGTTGTCCAGGATCCCTCCCCGTGTAGGCAGAGCAGACTAAACACCTTCCGGCTGATAAAAATCTCTGTTTTGGCAGTCAGATTGTGTAGAGCCACATCAGTATCTCTACGACTTCCCCGTGGAAACAAGGAAAAATACCTTGTTTCTATGAATATGTTGTGTTTATTCTGGCAGGAATAGAACTCCTTAAGATAAACACGTAAGGGACAAACAAAGCAGAGGTCAAGCACATGCATTGTGTGCGGGTTTTTTTTTTTTTTTTAAGATTTTATTTCTTTATTTGAGAGACAGTGAGTATGAATAGGGGTGGGGCGGCAGGGGAAAGGAAGAGAAGCAGACTCACTGCTGAGCATGGAGCATGCGGCCCAAGGTGGGGCTCGATCCCAGGACCCTGAGATCATGACCTGAGCCGAAATCAAGAGTTGGACCCTTAATGGACTGAGCCACTCAGGCGTAACCATTTTGTGCTTTTTGACCAGCCCCTACCTATAGACTCAGAAACCATACCTTAAATTCTTAGTATCAGGGTCCAGGTGCAATCCTGTTGGGTCTTTAACTTCTGCCTTGAGAAAACTATGTCCCTGGACAGAGACTACCCAAGCCACTGCCATCCACTCCCCCACCCAGCAGGAGCTTAGTACGTTCTGGGGAGAGTGGCGTCACATTCTCACCTCCATTGCCCAAGAGAAATTCAGAACCAACAGCCTTTTGAGGATGGCTCTACCATGCCTTCGCCCAAAGGGATGACATGGACAACCTCAGTAGATTCCAACACGCAACTCAAGCTGTTGATTTGGTCATGCCAGATCACTCTCACTGTTATCTCTAAAATAACATATTGAGTATCACTTCCAGGCCACGCACAGGCTTCATGCTTCCCACGTACTGCCTGTCTCATCATCGCCACCCTCCACAGTGATTACTCACTTCCTAGTTTAGGTAAGAAAGTGGCAGCTGAGTGTCTCGGAGGCTAAGTTCCTTGTCCACGCGTGAGAAGAGGCAGAGGGTGGATTCAAGGCTGTTTGATCCCAGAGCCCTCACCTACTCAATACTAACACAGTCACTCACATTTTCAGATTTTAAAAGAAGAATGTGCTCTTGATTGGAAAATGATTTCAATATTGACATAAAGGCTGGGAAATTTCTCTGATAAACAGTTTAAAATAAAAACTAGAAGCCAATTTATATACTAGTGTGAAAAATTAGCTGTAATACCTTTTAAACAGATTGAACTTAGGGTGTGTGAAAATTGTCACGTTCTAGAATTGCTACTCTATAACAGTTTTTCAGAGGAATCTCTCTGTAATTGAGCCTCAGTTTAGGCTACAGTATTGTGCTAAGCACACAATTTCAACTTTAATGGGACTCTTTGGCAAACATGTTCAACGATCTTTATAATGCAAATGGAAGCTGAAGGAGAAATCTAAATCATAGTGATGCTTAATTAGATGTGGTTCAGTTATATTTCATTGATTTTTGTAGAGAATACTCGTGACATGCTTCAAAGTTCTGAGTTAGCAAACCACAAGTAAATCAAGCACAAAAGATCAGAGGGCAGCACGTGATTGGAAGCCACCCGAGATGGACCACGTTGGATCATGCATACGGAGACTTAGAGACATTCCTGCGAACACTGAACATAGACCAGGCAAGGACTTCAACAAACGTTCAATGGAAAGACATTTATTGGTTTTAAGGTCTGCTTTTCTGAATTGTTGTTTTTCCTCTGAAGACAGTGCCTCTAGATTGACTCATGCATGCATTCACCCTCTTCTGAAAGTCAACATTTCTTTCCTATTTCCTATTTCCTCCCCCTCCTTTTGAGGACCACAGAATTGGACAACTTTAGAAAGAGTATACACCAAAGCTTCAGTGTGAATTGTGAGGACAGTCTGAGAGTTCACAGGAGCCCAAGATGTGTAGATTGGCATCCTACTACGGTCATAATGGAGACAGTGTGCATGAAACAAGGTCATGTTGGTGGAACAGGTGAGTAGGAATAAAACCAAGCACATCCAGCTACAGTGGTTCTATTGTTGCTCAGTTATTGACATCACCAAGATCTATCGATATAAAGTGAATGCATGTCTACAAAGCAGACGGCCACTTAATTTACCTCCAGTGGAAGAAAGGAGGAAGCACCCTCTGTAGGAGAAACAGGGTCAGTCTGCAGTGGGAAGCAGTGCAGATATTTACTCCTTCAACACATACCGCCTTACTGACCCAAGAGGATGACCTTGGAACCTGACTCCCTCCCCTGGGCACTCTGCTATTTGTCTAGCCCTGTTATGACCTTGAAACTAAACCTTGCTTCCCTTTGTATCTACACTCTATTCAAGTACCCTGCCTTGATTATGTCTCTTTGCCAGCATACTTCGTTCCTCTGTTTTTTCTGGAACCAAGGGAATATCGTTTATTGCCTCCCTGGATGCCAACAGTGTTTGTTTGGCCTTTCCAGTTCGTTGGCCACATCGTGTGGGTCAGATGGATCCTGGGGTTGAGTGAAACTCTGTACTATGTAAACTGGAGGTTGCAAAAATCACAAAGATAAGGTAGAGCATAACATAAAGCTAAAGAAAACTGCATATTATATTAATGTCTTTGGAGGAAAAGAATATTGATTATGATTCCGCGGGCTGAGCTCCAAGCCATAGCTCCCTAGAGCAGTTGGAAGTGCAAACTGCCTTCCCACCAATTTGGTTTTGTTGTGTAATGGATCATCACTCTGGGTGCTTCCCAACTAGCTGGGAAGGCCTGTGGCTCAAGGTCAACCCAACGGTGAGCTCAAAAGTGTGCTCTTGAATGTGGGCCATGTGAATTGCCTCATGGTCCATGGGGAGCATCACGGAGGATCAGAAAGCACCAGCAAGAGGGTGGCCTTGGCTTCACCCCTCCAGTCGACTTTGGAAATGCCACTCAACCCATCTGGGCTTGTTTCCTCCCCTGCACAGTGTCTGAAGGTAGACTAAGTGACATCCCAGATTCCGTGGTTCAACCCTCACTGCACTTGGGAAGCCAGTTCGGCCCCTCTAGAAAGCAAATTCCATTAAAATTTTGCATGTTGTTAGAAGGGTTCAGATAAAACTCTGAAATATAATTCTAGAGAAGGGGTCAGCCCCACACCCCAGGTTAGGCTGTGAGTTTAGCATGTGTCTTGCCTCCTAAAATCATATCTATAGAGAGGCCACTGCAGGTGAGAATGGCAAGGAGCTGCCCAGGCGTCCCCTCCAGGGCCAGCGGGGACGAACATCGTGTCCCCTACAAGGGCATCCCTGGCCCTCCCTCACTTCTACACCTGCCCTTCTTCCCTCTTGCTCAGCCGTCCCTCAGTCCTGACTTCTCCGTGGAGCCTGGCCTGACCACCTTCAGGGAACCTCTGGGCTTGGACAAAATCTACAAGGTCCACAGTGCAGTGTAGCTGTTAGCTGCCTCAGGTCTCCACTTATTCGTTGGTGGCTCCTGTTATTCTTTTTTTTTTTTTTTTTAAGATTTTATCTATTTATTTGACAGAGAGAGCGCATAAGCAGGGGGAGCGACAGAGGGAGATGGAGAATCAGGTTCCCCGCTGAGAAGGGAGCCCAACCCGGGACTCAGTCCCAGGACCCTGAGATCATGACCTGAGCCAAAGGCAGACGCTTCACCGACTGAGCCACCCAGGTGCCCCTCCTGTGTGTTATTCTTGTCTTTTACGTTCCTCTAGGGAAGGAGGCATGTCTAAAATTTGTTCCTTCCCTATGTCAGAGTGAGTGGAGAGATGGCCAGTAAGTTTGGTTGACTGACTTACAGTAGAGGACTGGGGACAGAACACCACTCTATGATCATAAGTTAATTCTATTTGAATCATTGTAATTATTCAATTAGAGCCTTTATTTAAATGTGTTCTAATTAAAGCCCGTTGTTTAACACAGAGTTCCCCATACTGGAAAAGTAACACAATGTTCATGTGACAATTTCTGGATTTCCCAAGCACTTTCCCTCACGGCTTAGGTTAGTTCTCACACAAATCCCATAGGAGTTTACAGGCCAGGAAACTGAGGCTCGAGCAGGTGGACTTACCTGCCGATTCACACAGACACGGAGGGCACCTGTCCTTCTATTGGGTCTTTGTCACTAGTCCTCAGATTTCTCTCTCAAGAAATAAGGTTGAATTTTGATAGACAGAGTGAACTTGGGAACTAAAACAGTGGGGCCTAAAGCCTCTTTTTTTTTTTTCCCCCCCTGAGTAATGGATTTTAGAGACTGTGAGTCTTCCAGGGCATACGTGTGTGCCCTGTGTGCGTGTGTGTGTGTGTTGGGGGGGGGGAGTGACTGGGCCAATCATCTTGCTGCACACGTGGAACTTGAACAGCCCGTGGCCTGCAGTGGAGGGGACACCCGAGGACGGCTGCAGGAGGCCCAGGAAATCCTCCGGGTGCACAGGAGAAGCATGCATGACTTTTTCCTTCCTCTGGCTCTGTTGCCTCTGGCAGACATGAATGTCTGCAGCCCTGTCCAATCATCCCCCAGCTGTCTGTCTGAAGAAGGACGGCGCTCTCGGCCTATGTGGAAAGGAGACCCCCGCCAGGCGCTTGCTGGGTCTGCAGCAAGCCTCCCTCCCACCCTGGGCTCCGAGGCAGGCAGGCCCCTCATGTGGGGTCAGCGGGACACGGCCACGGCCAGGCTCCCCTGTTGGCTTACGGTGCCTCCAGCCACTGAAAAGGGAGCTCTTCCAGCTCAGAGTCAAAGCAATAGTCGCATTTTTAACTATTCTCCACTGCTTTGAAAATGAGAAAAACTTACCCATTTAAGTGAAAAATGGCACTTCTTTCACTGAAGAATATTTCTTCTACAGCTTCCAGTGCCTGACAAGCTTAATGGAAGTCACATGCAAAAGAAATCAAATTCAGGGTGTGCGGGGGTCTTGAGATTGGGCGGGGTGTCTCCCCCCACCGCTGTTGGCAGCGACCGAGCCCACCCTCAGGGGGTCACGAACCTCCTGGCTGCCCCTCAGGTGGGACATAACCCAGAAACTGCTGTGGACACGTTCTCTAATCAGCTAGCAGCCAGCCTGGAAGCGGCCGGCTCTGGAGATACACTGCATACGGTTATATACACGTTCTATACTCTCTGTATATCCAAATGCATCCATATGGTTCTTAAAAGAAAGTTGCTTTACATTTTGCATCAGGAGAGGGAAACATCTGGAAAGAAATAAGCTCAGGTGCTTTCCCCAGCAAGCTGCTTCTGTCCTGTATCTTGGGAACCCACAGAGTAATCCCATGACCATAAGTAGCCCGAGGGCCCAAGACCATGTGCTAAATGTCAGGTTTCCAGGATGGAGAATTCCACTCGGGAGGATCAGATGAAGGAGCGTCATCGAATTTCGTAACTATTATTACTCAGAGGGAAGGTGAGCAGGCAGCCATGCATCCTCAATACGCTGCCATCTTGTCTGGACAGAGCTGCGTGTGAATTAGGGGCACATGAGAAAGTGTTAAAAAATATAAATAAAAGCAGTGGGAAAGGGTAGATTTGGTGAATGGCCGGTCGTGCTGGGAGCTGACCCCTGTCCTCTGAGGCCAGGTCTCTTGGACCTCTGACAACCCTGGACAAGTGAACAGGTCCCTGATTTAGCCAAAACTGCCCAAAGAATTGTATGTAATCAGCAAAGATTCTTTTCCCTCGTAGTGGGAAAACATAATCAGCAAAATCCAAGTTTGGCCAAATCAACCCTTCACACTTCCTGTTAACTTCTGATGGCCTCCCCGGTTGCTGCTGGGGACCATGTTAACACACTGGAGTTTTGCACAGACCATGGGTTCCTAAGACTCATTTTTTTGTAACTTGCGGGAAAGTGTCATCACGGTATTCGGAATATTGAATTTTAAAGACAGATGGAATGTTTTAAAGGGAAGGCGAGCCCCCAGGGATTGGATTCTCGAAGCAGTGTGTCAGGTATGGATGATTTTATTTAAAATGCGTCCAATAAGGTTTTCCACCTGGGATGAACATTTTACCTCTTCCCATGTATTGTTATAAACAGTGTTTCCTCACTTCATGGAGTTTCTTAGAAAGTTCTAAGTAACTTAACAGAGGAGAAAAATGAAAGTGTGGGCGATGGAGTAACGGGAAGTTGCTATCACGGCGAGGGTGCTCACGCATCACGCAGCCCAGCCCCCAGGGCACACAAGTGACAGGAGGGTGAGGAACAGACCCGGTCATGCAAGTCCTCGGACCATCCCTTGGTGTCCTTTGGCAGTCCTGGCATTCCCTGTCACTAGCATGGAGAGTAAAATGTGTCCGATGACTTCAGGGAACGGGAAATTGTCTCTTGCTCGTGGTGGTGGGTTGACCAGCTGGGAGGAGACAGGAACACGGATGCGGTGTCGTGGGAGCGTTCCAGAATACCGAGGAGGCTGTCCCACCGCGGAGCCCCTGCTGTCCGTCCCCGGGCCCTGCCTTGCGGGGGGACAGCGGCTCGCTGCCACGCCGGCGGACGGAGCACATTTTCACGAAGGGGGCAGTTGCTGTTCTAAATCACGAGAACCTGGCAATGTGAAATTTGTGTTTTCAGGAGCCGAAGGTCATAGCACGAATGAGGTCTACATGTCGTCACACGGGGCCACAGAAAGACACGTCTCCAGGTTATGTCGACCTGCCCGGGAGAGAAACAGAGACAAACGGCACAGCGATGCAGGGCGTTCCTAGTACACGGGAACGTGCCGTGCACAGTAAGTGGGTCGAGCAGCAGGCCCTGGGGCTCCTGCCTGCTCTTTGGAGCTGTGGTCTGGGAAGAAGCCAAGGGCAGTGTGAGGGGGCGGGCGGAGGGGCAGGCGGGCTGGGGAATGTCACCATCTCAACACCGGTTCTAAAGTGACTTCGAGATGGCCGCTCATTTACAGTCGAAACCTAATCCCGAACAGCGTTGGCTCCCTCGTTCTCCCTGTAAACACATCTGTTCATAAATAACTTAAACGTCTCCTTGGCATTCAGGATTCAGTTCCGGCTGGAGTTGAAAAGGGTGAGGATGCTCGGCGTTGAGGAGGAGATGTCGGGAACTCGTGTGTGTGGACAGGTGGCTGGAGCGTCTCCCACACGTCGAACACATCAGCCATCGGACACGGGCGGGGTGACCCAGCCGTACTTTTCATGCGTCTTCACCAAACTCTTAAAGGTAGCTTCGGCTTCCTTGCGGCTGAAGGACTTTTTTGATTTGCCGGCCTTTCTACAGATCCGCCCCTGTGGGAGAGGGAAAGAAAAACCAGGTCAGAAGCCCCCTAGATGGCGCCAAGCAGAGCTGGGGCACAGGCTGGCGGGGCGGGAGTGGGGGGGCCCGGCTTCCTCCGACACCTCATTCCGGGGGCTGGGAAGCACCTGCTCCTCACCACCCCCCCACCCTCCGCTCTCTACGGCCTGGGAAGGAAGGCCGGCTGTCCCAGGAGGGCATCCGCCATCCGCAGAGACGGTGGGGTGTCCCTGGGGCAAGGTGGGGCTCCCACGGCCTCTCCCCCCACCGGAGGATGCTGCGCTGTGACTTCCAGCCCTCTCCCACAACAGTGGAGACAGAGATTCACATTTAGACGTGTACATTTATGTATTTACACACACATTTCAAAACTCTTAAAACTCGGGCACCTGGGTGGCTCAGTTGGTTAAGCGACTGCATTCGGCTCAGGTCATGATCCTGGAGTCCCGGGATCGAGTCCCGCATCGGGCTCCCTGCTCGGCAGGGGGTCTGCTTCTCCCTCTGACCCTCCCCCCCTCATACTCTTTCTCTCTGTCTCATTCTCTATCTCAAATAAATAAATAAATCTTTAAAAAAAAAAAAAAAAACTCTTAAAACTCAAGCCCAGGAACAATGGGTGAATTTCTTGTAATTCACGTCACGTGGGAGCCACTTCGTGAGAAGACAGGTGGGCGGGGGGGGCCATTTTCAAGGAGGAGGGAGGCTGTCCAGGGCTCCCAAGAGGGAGCAAAGGTGAGGGGCCGGCGCTCCTTACCCAATCCCTGGAGAGGGGCAGGGGCCCAGGCCCACCCCCCTCACCGGGAGCAGGTGTTTCTGGCCGGAAAGATGGGACATGAACGTCTGCAGTGGACAAGAGCGTCTAATCCATCTTGGAACGGACACAGAAGGCTCTAGATCATGAGGGAGAGGGAACCCAAAGGCACTCCTGATGTGACCGTGTCTCGGGCCAGGCCCTCCTTTCCAGAAGACCGTGGGAATGAGGTTTATTTGGCAACCGAGGGAAGGAGCAGACTGAAGGAGAAGAGGAGCTCGCCGCAGTGCGGGGGCCTCCGTCAGCGAGGGCTGTCCCCCCGGTCTTACCTCCCCCCCCGCCTCGCCACCAGCCGTCCCGAAAGAGGCGTCCTGATGAGTGGGCACTCCTACAGCCTCTCTGCACACTTCCTCGGGCTGACTTCCCTCAGCCCCCCGGGAGGTCTGCGTGTCTTCCTGAGCATCTCATGCACGCGTTCTGCAGGTGGGGTGCAGGAGCTACCCCAGAAAGACCTGGCTGAGTTTGACCCACCAGCAAGTACACGCACTCTCCCCAGCAGCCTCCCGTTTGCAGACCTTCACCAACAAGTCTCTCTGCATGCCCAGCACGGAGCGGTTTTGTTACGGCACACCTGTGGGCCTCGCCACCAGTGGCCGGGCTGGTGCTTCCTTGGACAGGCATCCGGACGACAGTCACCTGGGCCTATGTGACCACAGGCAGGCAAGGTCCGCCCGATCTCAGCCGTCTCGCATAACCCACGGACAGTGCTGGTGGGAACACAGCCGTATCGGCCTTGCCATTCACGGGGAAAAGGGCACCCGATCACTAAAACTAGGAACAGAAGACTGTTCTGTGTTCTTAAATTCAGGACATATGGTTCAACATCTGTCCTTTCAACACTGGAGACGGAGACCCATGCCCAGGGAAGAAGCCGGAAGTCCCGAGTTACAGCTGTGTCCTGACCCCTCTGGACATCTTTCTGGCTGAACTTGTCCATCTGCCGATGAAGGGCAATGCCACCTTATCTAATCTGCTGCTCGGTTCACACCAAATGCGCTGCTAAAGGGGCGAAGGAAGAGTGGGAGAGAAGAAGGCAGGAGATGGCCATTTACCGACTTCCAGAAACTTCCCCATGCCTCTCCAGGATATGACTCCTAGTTTTAATTTTAGAGCTTCCTACTTTGCTTATGTGGTATCGTTATACTTGATAAAAAGGGACCACGGAAAGCTAGTACATTTATAATTATCATGCTGATGGGTTGAGATCAAAGTCTGAAGTTGCTTCATTAAACACAGCACATGCATCTTTGCAGGGGTGCTCATCAATCTCTACATCAAGGGGGGCAAATATCAGGCTTTATTCTTTTGTATAAAATGCAAATTCGAGCCATCTCTATCATTCTTGTCTAGAACACTGGAAGTTTGTGGCATGGTTGGTAATTCTGAACTGGAAACAGCCAAATACAAGCTTATGATAATCTTGGAATATTCCGTCGTTTTTGGCGTGAATGCATACTTTGCCTGTTCTTTGTGGAAGTCCCAACTATTACAAAAAACAACAGACAAAATGAACCCCAAATGAACAGACCACTCTTTGTTTCCCTTTCTTCCCAGGAAATAGTATGAAAATAAAGACCCAGCACTCAGTCAATTCAGCGACCAGGAGACAGAGCCTGTTCTAAGCCCACCGGAGGTCTCTGGGCCTTCACTGCCCTCAATTGCCCATGAAGACTTTCCCCCCCTCTGTTGTCTCTGGCATTTTAGTTTATAGTTAACAGATCTCTTTTCATAAATTGCCCATCCTCTTCTGATGGGCTGTTTAAATACCACCCAGGGAAACACTGAGCTTGGAAAGCACCACTTCCACTGGCTGGTCCCCCGCAGGGTGGCCGAGCTGTTTTTGCTGAGATGATCTTGAGGTGCTCACTGCACCAAGAAGGGGGGGTGCTCCATCTGCCCGGGGCCCCTGATCTTCAAGGCCATTCTGACTGTGAGCCAGCTCCCATTCTTCCCTCCAGGTGCAGTCTCTTGCAACATGGACTTTGGGGAAACCTTTGGCCCAACTGTTCTGACCTCTGTATTTTCCTCTATAAAGCGGGGACAGTATTCGCTGCCCAGCATCATTATGAATGTCACATAAGATCCTGAACTTTGAAAAACGTAAATTGTGTTACAATTAATTGAGAACTGTTTTTCTCATTGTCATGACATTCATATTTCTTCCTTGTCTGTTTCCATTTAACTAATAACCAAAGAGTCTTTTCTGGAGGGTTTCCCGGAATAACTCTTGTTTCTCCACTAAAATACCTCTACTTGTATTTAATGTGAAAAGACCTGGATGTGACAATTTACTCAACCCACTGTGAAACTGTGTGATCAGTAAGAATTTAGTTGAGTAAACACCCTCTCTCTCCCAAGCCCCAGACAGTAAACCAATAGTTATGAGCAACCAGGGTTTTTTTCCCTAACGACCTTAAAAACCTCAGCGTAACATTGATGCAGAACAGGGCTAATGAGAATACAGTTCTCTAGGGCCGTGTTTGTCAAACCAAACCATTAGTGGGTATTTTGGTTTGTCTTTTTTTTTTTTTACCTCATAGCTTTTTTGGGGCCAATCACAATAATCCAGCATGAACAGTTCTATACAGACACACATGTCTACACTTTTCTACACAGCTAATAAGCAACTCCAAACTCAGGTCCTCAGTTCAATCCCCTGATCTTATGTGGTTTCCATGACCCCAATGTGCACACTGAGTTTCATTCGTCCATTCATTCATTCATTCATTCATTGTGTGAGGTGCACGGTCTAGAAAGACAAAGTAATAGTGGCCCCTGCCTGTAGGGGCTCCCAGCCCATCACGGCGTGGGTCGCTGAGACAGAAGGCGCACATCGGGGCTTCCCAGCCTCAGTACTGTTGGCATCATGGGCAGGTCCTTCTCTGTTGGGGGCGGTCCTGTGAACTACAGGATGGTAAGCCGCGTTGCTGGCCTCCACCCACTAGATGCAGTGGCCCCCCCAGAGTTATGACAACTGAATTGTCCCAGACACTGCCAGATGTCCCCTCGGGGGTAAAATCACCCCTTGGGGAATGGCTGGCGTACCGGATAAAGATGGCACAGAGCAAGGAGGAGTCCGTCCGTTATCTATTTGTTTGGGAAAGGATTGCTACAGTCTTCCTCAAGTTAGGAGCTTCTGGCTACTGGGACTGCAGGGTTTTCTAAGGTGGAAACGATTCTGGTCCTCATACAGCTCAGAGGGGAGGATGGGTCCCACCACGGGGCTGGGGCAGGGGAAGGGGGGGTAGCGCTGGTTGCAATCGAGAAAGCCTTCTATGTTTCATGACATTTTAGCTGAGCCTTGACATGTGGGTGGCAGGCATAAGGGGTCCCAGAGGAGAAGCTGAAACAGTTGGCTATATTTAGAGAACAATGGAAAAGACACGTGGTGAATTTGGGGCATGGAACCTGTGTGTGTGTGTGTGTGTGTGTGTGTGTGTGTGTGTGTTGGGGTGAGAGTGCAGAATTCAATGGACCTGGCTTTAAATCCCTGCTCCAACACTTCCTGGCTGTGTGACCTTGGGTGAGTTACTTAACCTCTCTGAATCTCAGTTTCCTCATCTGTAAAATAAACCTAAGAATAGTGTGATATGACACTGGATTTTTATAGGGATTTAATATGTCAAAACATGTAAGATGCTTGGCACAGTGCCAGGCACAGGGTGGGCACAATAAATGGGCTTTTATTTTTGGAACAATCACAGAAGATCTCACCCCCTGACAAAGTTAGCTTCGCTCTGGACTCTTGAAAACACACACACAAAATTTCCGTCTTTCGTGTGGATATTATGACTTGGTTTATTCTGTCACAGAGTTTTCTTCAGGCAAATCCAGTATTTTGCATCTAGGTGGCTCATTTCCCAGCTTTTTCAATAACGTTTATTTTAACAGGTGGAGATAAATACACTCATTCTATGTTTCTCCCTTGATTAGATTTTTTTCTTGCTACTTTATTTTTCTTTGCAAACCTACTTTTGTGGCATTTCTGTGTTTCATTTGCCCATGAATTATAGGCCTATGTTCTTTTAAAAATAGAGTTTCCAGACTCCTCATGTGAAATTTTGGGGTTCTTTCACTCATTTCCTGGGCTGAATTACAGAGCGGCTACTTGTTTTCAAAGTCTTTGAACATGTAATTGTTAGTCTAAAAGCGCTCACAGTCCTTAACCCCTCCAACACGGGCTTCTAATGCGTGCTGTGTTGGGGCGGCCTCGCTCCCTAACGTGGCTCTCTGCAGGAGAAACTCGGAGCAAAGGAGGTGCTGGGTGTGGGGAAGATGAGAAGGTGAACCTCCGGATCTTTGAAAGGAGCCCCTCCTGGAGAAGCAGCCATGATTTTGCCTCTCTTTAAGCCTAAAGTGCAAAGCCGATCAACTTAACAAAATTCTAGAGCACAGATAAGACCCTACAACAGATAAGGCAGCTTCGAAGAAATGATTCCAAATCCAAACAGTTACACTGAGCTGCTGGTCAGCGAGGGAGGGACTTGAGCTTGATCCTGTCCAACGAGGCATCACACAGAAGCTGGGCGCGGCAATGCGCTGATTTGATTCTGCAGCACGTACCACGGGTCCGAGAATGTGTGTGTGCATGAGTGTGCATGTTGGCATGCATGCATGCCTGTGCACACATGTGCTCACACGCGGAAAACTGGGGGTGTGTGTGTGCATGTGTGCTCACGTCCGAGTACATGTGTGCACGAGCACGTGTGTGTCTGCGCACGAGCGTGCACACGGATGCTCGTGTGTGTAGTGACTCGTGTGTGTACGTGTGCGTGTGGCTGTGGTGGGGACTTTCAGACTGCAAGGAGGGCTATGAGGGTCCCTGCGGTGAAATGACCGCTGACGGAAGCCCACAGTACCCCGAGGGAAGCCCTCCTGGCTGAGTCAGGGAAGCCCCAGGCCGCATGAGCCCGTTTGCAGGGTGGTCAGTTTACAGTGGGAGATGCCCCCCGCCTGCCAGGGAGTCTGCCCAGCACCAGCCAGGGCAGGGAGGGGGAGTGCTGAGGGGCTGGCAGGGCAGAAGGGGAAGGGGCAAAATGATGCAGTCCTACAGACATCTGGGGCTGCACTGTTCTCAGCTGTGGGGTTGAACCATGCACTGTAGGATGCTTAGCAGCGTCCCTGGCCTCAGCCCACCAGATGCCATAGTAGCCCCATGCCAGTTGTGATAACCACGATGTCTCCACAATGGCCAAGTGTCCTCTGATACCCCCACTCTGCACTGAGCAGGAAGCGTGCTGGGCGAGTGCACACGGGTGCACTTACCATGGTCTGGGGGCTAGACAGGCAGGGAGGACTGCCTGGAGGAGGTGCTCAGGGGGTGGACTCAAAGGACAAGTCGGGGAGTGTGTGTCCAGGTGGTCCTGGGAGGACAGAGAGGGAGGTGGTGAGACAGGAAGTGTATTCGTTCCTGGGGCTCCTGTAACAGAATGCCAGACCAGGGGCTTAAATCAACAGAAATTTATTTTCTCACAATTCTGGAGGCCAGAAGTGCGGGATCAAGTTTCCTGTTTCTGGGGTTTTTTTTTTAGGAGAGAATTTCTGCCATGGCTCCCCTAGCTTCTGGTGGCCTGTTGTCCCTCGTTAGGAACCCCTGCCTTGCAGATGTATCACCCCGATCTCTTGCCTTCATGTCCATGTGGCTTTCTCCCCATGGGTCTATTTCCAAACTTCCCTCTTCTTACCAGGACACTGACCACGCATCAGGGCCTACCCTAATCCAGCATGACCTCATCTTAACTTTATGTGTGCTAAGATTCTTTGTCCAAAAGAGGACACATTCATAGGTGGGGGGTGGGGTGGTCAGCACTTCAGTATATGTTTGGGGGACACAATGCTTCTCACTCCAGAGATAAGCGTGATAGATCTCCAGCCACCATCCTGCAGTGTCTGGACCTCTCCCGTGGGTGGCAAATCACCAGGTCAGGTTTTCTTTTGGGATGCGTCACTTGGGAAGTGGGTGGCTGGTCAGGTGTGAGATGTTGGTCAATTAGAGAAGAATCTGTCCTGTGGCTAAGGAGGCCCGGGGCACTCCGGGTTTCTGCTCCAGGAGGAAACAGGTTTCCAGGATCAGATTGTGAGTCCCTTTCAGTTGGGGTTTCAGGATGTGTATCAGAAATGTAGCACCCAGGGCAGGAGGAGGCTGCTGGACATAGTGCTTAGGGCTCTCTCAACATCTCTATCCAAATGATAGATGTGGGGAGGGTCCCCAGGAGAGAGAGGAAGGAGGGGACATGGCCACTGGCTCTTGAGTGACCTGCTTTCCCTGTGCCTGTCTCCACACTTGAGTCCCACACACACTGACACTTTGGGTGAGACTTTGGGGAAAGATAACCAGGAACTGGACTGTGCAGTGGGGCATGGTGATGCGGAGGGAGTGCCACACTGTCTTAGCACATGCCCCGGCACAGGGAGAGGGAGAGGGGGCGGGCGGGGGGTCAGGCGAGACTAGAAGCGAGGGGCTGAGGCTTCAGTGGGCGGGGGCAGGCAAGGGGGGCGTCAGTTGGCAGTGGGCATGCAGGTGCCCAGTGAGTGCTGGAAAACCACCCACGGAGTGTGATGCTTCCTTGATTTGTCATGAAATCAGAACATAAAAAACTCTTCTTGGCCTTATACTTAAGCAATCTCTGCACATCGATATCAAACAAGCCTGGTTCGTAAGTACAGCTTGGCTATAAAAAAGTCCCAAGAAAGTAACCTGTATTTCCCAAAGCTTTATTAAGTGCCTACCACCCAACAGATCTGGTGCGGGTTGCTGGAGGCACCAGGTGAGACCAGGTGAGGGGGATGCACAGGGCTTAACCCAGGAGCCTGAGGGGCAGAGGCAGGAGTAAATGAATAAATAAGCACTTTTGGCCAGAGTCAAGTTCCCTGTCCCGGTAAGACCACTGACCGGCTTTCCCATGGCATTAACTCTCACCAGGGCCAAGTTCCAGAATATCGCCCAGGATACAAAGCCTCTTCACTCAAGAAGAACTGTTTACTTAGTGGAACATTCCAGAATTTTCCATTGAGAAATCTTAGGCAACCTATTCTCTACTAGAGTCTCTAATATTTTCCCAATGAACAGGTAATAAATGTACTCAGATATTTTCTCTCAAATTTGTGAACATCTCAGGATGTCAAAGCCAGCATCAGTTTTATATAAACTCGGTAATATTCAGGGGGAATTAAACTGGAGCTACCTTATTTAATATGATCGTAAAACATCCTCAAGCCATGGCAACAGCAAAGGCCTGGTTCATGGATATTTTTGATGCTTGCAAAACAGAAGCATCCCCTTCCTCTACACTTTAAAGAAAGTTCTAGCAATTATTGAATCTTTTTTTTTGAGACAGATGGTCTTTTCCTGGAAGAAGTAAGCAGAGAAAAAGAAACTTTTTGCTAAAAATTTAAATTATTTCAGATAATCATTTCAAAAAAATTTTTTTTTGAGATTCCACTAGTACTTATACTTCTGCTTAAGCAGCTGGGTCCCCGTGGGTTTCATTAGCAGCACCAGAACACAGTAAGTGACAGCCAGACGTACTTATTAAAGGCAGTCAGGGTGGCTGTCTGCCAGACATCGTTCTCAGGACGGGGTTTGAACACACGTGTTAAACCCTCCCCGAAAGCCCACCAGGGAGGCTTCGCTATAATCAACCCTGGCTTTCAGATGAATAAGCAGACACAGAGAGGTCAAGTAATGTGCTCAAAGTCACACAGGATTTCAAAGCAGTGCTGGAGCCCAAGGCCAGGTCGGCTCTCAGAAACAAGGAGAACGGTTGCGGATGCAAGTGTAGGAAAACAAGATACTGACCATAGACTCCATAAAATGCTGCCCAGCCTGGCCTTCTCCCACTGGACAGGGGACGGGCTGAGGTCACTGAACCCCCTTCGTCGCTCTGCACCCGCTTTATAAAATGGGGCTCCAGGCCTGCCATCCCATAGTTACCACGGTTTGTCTAAACCCCGAGCTGATCAGTGCCCTGGACCTGCCCATTCTTCCCGCCACACTGTGGACCTTGGTCCCCTCCTCGACTCTGGTTCCTCTGTGATCCGGGCAAGTGGGCCTTCCTCAGTGAGACACCTGTTCACACACGGTCGCGGTCCCTCAAGACTGCCGGCAATCTGTAGTTTCCACTTTCGCTAGACAGAGAATGCAAAGGGAGCTCGTGGGCGGGCCAAGCCAAGGACAAGGTGTTCCACGTTCAAGGCTAAAGGATTTGTTCAGCACAAAACAGCCACTCCTTCAGCGTCTTCGCCTTACGAGCTAAATCCAGCTGCCTATGTGCGGGGTTCTAGCGAAGTCCCAGGAACACACCTCTGTCCCTGCTGTCAGGGACACTGGTCACTGGACGCTCCACGCACTGGCATATCTCCATTCACGTAAATGTCCCTCCCGAGGACCTGGCTCCCCTGGGACGAACAGGTGCGTGTTAACTGTATCAGCCTCAGCAACCCTGGCCTTCTTACGGACAATTGCTCTGCATCCTTCTACCCTGAGTGAGCGACTGGCAGGAAACGTGGCATTTTCCCACCAGCCTGACCTTCCAGGTCAGAATCCAGGTCACTCAACCCCACACCCTGGACCTTCCTTAGGGACCCTATTTCCCCCTCTTCTTGGAACACAGTTTGAAAAGGATGAGGATCAAAGTTCTTCCCCCAGGGCCCACAGGTGTTTTAGTGCACCTGTTCACTCCTGGTGGCTCAGTCCTCAGTGCACCCTCCTTTCTGGGGGCCGGGACCCCACTCACGCTGACGTGTGGCCACCCACCTTCTCCAACTGCCCGAAGCTGCAGGAGCGGGCCCTGGGGACCCGGAGCCTCTCGGCTGCTGCCCAACAGCATGAGGAGGGAGGCCCTCGGGGCTGGGGGGAGCTTGGTGGGAGGGGCCGGGTCGTCCTCTCTCCGTGGCTGACGCACACTCTGCTCTCCTCGTGCCTGCCGACCCACAGAAGCCAGGTCTGCTGACATGGCTCCCTCAGTCCTCTAGCTTTACCCCACGACAGTGAGAGGTGACCCGCCTCCGGCCCGCGGTCTTCCTGATGTTATGACCCCCCCGGAACCAGCGACACCCTCCACCCACTCCCGCCATTCAGCGTCGCGTGGAAGAGCGCTCTCTTGCGAGGACAACAGTGACAGCCTCACGGCCCTGCAGGGAACTCCAAAGAGATGAGGGAGACCAAGAATGTCACTGGGAAGTGTGACAGGAACCATCAGTGGGGATTCACCTGTCAGAACAGGGGGCAGCCGTGTCCCACTCTCTGGGCCTACTGGCAGGAGGTCCATGAGTCTGACAAAATAATCCCAGATTGGGTTGTTCTGGAACAATCACATCAAGAAGTAACACAAGGGTTTCACAGGCAACCGAGGTAACACATGCTTTTGCTCTCGAGACGGTTTCCAGTTGCAGGAGGCATGCGTGTCTTTGCGACGTAACGGTGGCCCTTCGTAGCTCTGCAACCTCCCCAGGCCGTGCCATCTGTGAGGACAGAGGACGCTCCAGCCACATAACACGGCGGGCACCGGACCTTCCAAACCCTACAGGAAATTCTACAACACTAAATAAACAGAGCTCATGACACTTTGAAATCACTGGGAACCTCAGGACTATTTTCCGGAAAAACTTAACCACAAAAAGGCTACGATTCGGGCTCTGGTTCTCTGAACTCCCTTCGAGGAGGGGTGGAGGCGGGCATTTCTGAGTCCCTGGAGAACTGTTAATATCCACACGCCTTAGAGTAAGTAAGCTTGAACCACACCTGCATTTGCCCTGAGAACACAATTTTGACTGTTTTGTGCACTGGTTGTAATGAGGTGCTAATGCGGTGCCAGGGCGGTGGATGGAGGAGGCAGGGTTCCCTCACCTCCCGGCCACTATTAGACCGAGTGCTGCGGGGAAAGCAGAGAAGGGGGAGGGAGACCAGCTCCCCGGAGATCTCCAGACACTCACCCAGCGCCTGGGCAGCACCTGGGCAGCACCTGAGGCGCGTTGCCAGCCTGATCCCGAGGACTGCCAAGTGTTCCGAGCCACGTCAGTCCACAGTGGGTGATGAACTTTCCCCCTAACTCAAGCAGTGCTAATGCACTGACTTAAAAAATGAAGAGCATTTTCATACATCACACATTCTGGCAGGTCCCGAGGTAAAATCCAGCACCCATGACAGAGGCAGGTTCCGGAAAGCCTGTGCACTTCTGCACCGTGAACGTGAATCCACCGGACGTCAGCATTTTGCTCCCATGGCTGGGCTCTGCTGCTCCTTGCATTGCAGTCCCTCTCCCACCCTGGCCTCCTGTGCCTCCCTGCCGGCTCCCACCCCTCCATGACCCCTGAGCCCTGCCTTCCTACCCCCAACCTCTGCTGAACACTGGGCTCTCGTTAAATTAAGAGCTCTGAGCATTTAGAGTCCACTGGCAGTGTGCTATGCATAATGGGATAAAAGTAAAGGATTCAAACCATTTCAGGCTACACACCATCATCCCAGCTTCCTGTATCTGCTGGTGTCATGCAGGTAACAGTCCCAACACTCACATTTTCTGTTTGTTAGAAATGCAGGGCAAAGATACGGCATAAAATAGCTAAGTGTTGAGAAAGCAAGGAGCAGGGATCTTTCTGGAAAATGCAGTATTCTGTAATCATAAAATAGTCTTAAGATTGCAATCAAGAACAGAAGTTGGTTCTAAATTCAAATTTCTAGGCTCTGGCTGAACAGCTTAGAAAACTGAGGGACTGATTTTGGCTGACCTAATAAAAATCAAAAAGTGATTTTCTATAAGCGAGTGGGATGGCTATTATTACTTTTAGGTCATTACTTTGGGGATGTTCTGATTTCCACTCTTTTATTTGTATAATGGTGTTGCCATAGGATCTTTTCTCTCTGATTAAGTAAAAATTATAATAAGCGAAGAATTCAATCAGTGATTTTATATACATCACTGGGGATCTTCAAACAGTGCATACTTTATAACACAATATAGGTAAAGCTTGTGCCAGTCACTGTCCTAAGAGCTTGCCATGTATAGACTCGCTCAGTCCTCATGGCTGAGGAACTGCTATGACTCCCCTTAGGATGGGGAAACCAAGGCCGAGTTCAATTGCCGAGGTCACAGAGAAGGTAAGGGGTAGAACTGGACCTTGAACCCACGAAGTTGGGCCCTAGTGTCCATGCTCCCAGCCACTCTGCTGTGCTCGAGACAGCAACACCAGGTGATGGGAATATAAATACGGGGTGCCCACTCTACTGGCCCACACCCCAAAGGTGCCTAGATCATGAGCACGTTTGTATGGTATTGGCACAATTTTTAATTGAGCATTCCCTAACCGTATTTAAGTACTACATCGATTTTTTAGGCAGTATATCCAATTGTGCCAGTCCCTTGAGGAAAAACAAAGGTCACTTTATTTACTTATATCAGACGCACAAGTCCTTTTCTAGGCCCACCCCACCCCCCACCCTACCCCCTAATCAGGATTACATTTGAGTCATTTCCTGTTTTCTCCAAAGTTTCCTCCTCTGTAGGAGGGCACTGAGCTT
Source organism: Mirounga leonina (assembly GCF_011800145.1). NCBI lineage: Eukaryota > Metazoa > Chordata > Mammalia > Carnivora > Phocidae > Mirounga > Mirounga leonina. The sequence goes on along the minus strand of NW_023270865.1, from coordinate 4,666,314 downwards.
TGGGGCCAGAGGAGGAGGTCTTTCTCTTCCTCCAGTCCAGTCCCTTCCGTGGTGACACTGAGTTGTTGCACATGTCGGGGCGGGGCTCATCTCTAATCAAAACCCAGGTGGATGCTGAGCACCGCAGCCTCAGACCCCGGGGGTGGAGGGGCACATCCTTGCTGTGGAGTGAGCACGGGAAAGCACCGGTGGCCGGGGTGGCATGCAGATGGAGTGGTGCCCAAGTTCTCACCTCTAGCCTCGCGCCGTACATACCCAGCACCCAGTGGGTGCGCAAGCATGCTTCTGGAGGGGTGAACGATGAATCTTGAAGCATTACCAACGTTGACCTCAAGGCTACTTTACGTCCCGGCTAGAATTCCAAAGCAAAGGTAGTACACACTCCCCAACCCCGGTCCTGCGTGGTATTCTGCACACGTTAGCTCATCTACGCCTCACGCAGAGGCACACTTGTTGCAGTTTTGCAAATGACCAGGTAGAGCAGGAAGACGTCTCAGGGGTGTAGAAATGGTAAATGACAGTGTTCCTCCACAGCCCCAGCCTAGTTCTGGAACAGGCTGGAACCCCATGATGCAAAATTCTGGGAAATGGTGCATTCTACAAACTGTGATTGGATAGTCACCGGACACGCCAGCATCCCACTGGCTCTAAGAATTGTCAGTTCCTCTGCATAAGCCCGGACGTCCCAACCTCCCCTGAAGTGGACTGCCCCGTTCCCACCACCCCACCCCCGGCCCACACTCGTCGTTAGGAAGAGCCTAAGAACCAGCGTTACGTGGAGGACAGGTGACCCCCAGGGATGCACAGAAGGTGGCGGTGGGCGGTGCCTGTTAGACCCCATGTCCACTGGTGCTGGCAGGCTAGAAACTTCAGCCCACACCAAATTTCCGGCACAGCTTTCCATCAAGTGTCATTAATAACGTGAACATGTTCAGAAAACTGGAATTTCAAAGTCAAATCTCTCCTGTTTACTGAAAACAACTCCTGCAATGTGTTGTCCTGTTTGCAGTCAAAACGTCTATGGGGGCTGGTCACAGGGCACCCTAACGAGATGCGGAGGGAGTTAGGAGCAAACCACCCAAACGATTGTTCCTGGCGACACAACAGTTGACCCCAGGTAGATTCTGCAGTGATGTTTTAAATGGTGGAAGGACAGTTTCTCAAATGAATCGTCCTGGCTTTGTTATTTCATATTTATGTTGGCTTGTGTTAAGATCCAAATACACAAAAATCAAGCTTCTTCCGTCTTCATATTTGAACTGGCGAAAATAATAGTTTTGCTCTGGTTTTGTTTGTCTGCCTCTCACGATATTGAGGGTTTTTCTGTGCCACCAGGATGGAGTATTCCGCTGACCTCATTATTTGTGGATGATACAAATGCCCACACAGAAAATCCTATAGGCTTAGCTATTTTTTTCTTTAAACCACTTATTGAGGTATGACTGACACACAAAAAGCTGCATGAATTTAATGGGTACAACTTGATGAGTTTAAGACATGGCCATTTTTGATGAACTTGAACGTGGCAGACAGGTTAAAGCTTTACAAACAGCCATGTGCTTCCCGGCTCCTACCATCAGCTTGTGGCCCCATGGCCGGTGCTGACCAGTGGACTGAGGCAGCAGTGACGCATGTCCTTCTGGGTGGGGGCCGTTAGGAGCGGATGTGCTGGCCCATTCTTGTCCCCTGTCCCTGTGAGCTCAAGGGCACATGCCCCAGCTGGAAAAGGGCACCAAGCCACATCAGACCACGTGCAGAAAATATGTGTCCATTGGGTCATGCTGGATTTCAGGGGATGCTCTGTTGCAGGAAGTAAATCACCACTATGTGCAAAACTCTTGATGAGTAATTGAAAAAAACTTACATGGAACATTCATGATTCATAAAAAACAAAGAAGAGCAAAGAAGAGGTCTTGTGCTATCTGATGTTAGATTAGGAGGCTGTTCCTAAAGGCAATACAGTATTTGTCCAGGAGTTGGCAGTTAAGGGAGTCATATTTATGTGGAGAATTGTCATAGGATAAAAATGGCAAAACATAAAATAAAATAAAATAAAGTAAAATAAAATATAGAATAAAAGGCAGTGGAAAAGGGTCAGGTGAGCCGGTAGACAGGGCTCAGGAAACGTGCTCACTACACAGAGGGAAAGAAAGTTGGACTTCTACCTAAAAACACGCATGAAGACAATGGGCTAAATTTAAATGCAAAGGCAAAGGTTACAAAGCCAGTGGAAGAAAACAGAAGGGCATATCTTGTGATGTAACGGTCTTCACGTGAAATACAACTTTTACCATGAAAGGATGGAGAAAGGAACAACTTCAAAAGTAGAGGGTTTTTTTTCTTCAATAAAAGATGAGAGAGACCAAGGCAGAGAAAATGCATATATTGGGAGAAAAGACTCACAACATCTAAAACCCACACAAGAAATTGTATCTGGAAATCAGAGAATTCCAAGAAAAAGCCAGATAACCAGAAACCCGAAAAAAAGTAGGGAAAAATATTCAGAGAAAAGAATCAGAACAGCTGAAAATTATAGAGGGCAATGTCCAAACTGACCAATTATCAGAGAACTACCCTTTAAAACAGAGGTAAGATACCACATGTTACCTGTCGAGGGCAAGACTCAGGATGGAGGGTAACATCAAGGGCTTTTGAGGAGGGACATGGACTGGCCAGGGAAGCCATTCTGGAAGATTCTGGCAATCCCTAGAGAAGGTCAGTATGCACAGGCCTGATGCCAGTGAGTCATGCCTGGGCATCGCTCCCAGGAAAGTCTGCATGCGTGTTCCTAAGAAGGCCAGCCTAAGAAGGTGAGCTGCAGAAGTTACGTGATAACACAAGCCAGAGGATGGCGGGGGTCTTCCCCAGACAGCGGATGACTAAATGTGGTCGATGACCATCCTCAGGTGCTTATTTCTGGCCGGCAGAATCACGGAGCTTTCAGTCTCTACTTTGTAAATTCAGGTACCTCACACATTTTATTTAGTAAGCATGGCTCTAATCAGAAAAAACTCTTAAGAGCTCTAAAAGATAGACAGACTAAACATACAACATTACATTGTTGTGTGTTATCACTCAATCTATGCTTTTTCTGGCTCCTTCATAAAATATAGAACCAGTAATATTAACAGCAAGAATCCCAAATCATGATGATGATGATGATAAAGGCTATAATATTATAGAACTGGCTCATCGCAGGCCCTGACTCGAGTGGACCATCTGGAGATGGAAAAGGCCCACTTCCAGAACCGCCCTCTGGGAAGGGCAGGTGTTCTGAGGGGCCCGTCCAGGTCATTACACCATCCCCTGTCTCAGAAGGACCTTTGTGTATCTGGACTTGATGCTGGTACAGTAACCGACCTGCACCTCAGTCCCCACCAGGACAGCTCACTCGTCCCCGGCGCTTGCGGCCTCTGAAGGCCACTGACCGATGCAGGGTCTGGCCTGAGTCTCTACCTACGATGTCTCCTGTTTTCACTTTCATTGCAGGAGGGCATCTGATTCCAACTCAATAAATGCTGTGAAACTGAATTGCATTAGAGCTATCCATTTCCCTAAGACACCATTATAATCGAGAAGGCAGATCAAAGTCAACAGAAACAGAGAAAATCAGTTTCTTTCTCACTTAATTGCTTTGTTTGGTTAAATGCATGTAGTGGAAGAAAAAAAAAAATACCCTATAGACCATTTTAATTATGATATTGTGAAAGTCAGGGATATCATCCTGAAATTAAAATGTGAACATCAAAGTGTATACTGTTTGAATAAGAAAACTACATAAACACTTTAATATGCCTTTTTATCTTATAAAAAGCCTTGGATTATATATATTAAGGACCCAGTCTTTTGCTATTTTGCTGGGCTCTGATATTTGTGACATTTACGGAAAAGCCCTCTGCTCGTGGAAACTGTGGGATCAGCGGGCCTCCGTGGTCGGGCGTGGGAATGATGCCTCTGTCAGCTGTGAGTCTAGACACAGAAATAAGGAGCTCGTGACTGAGGAGCTGCAGGGAAGCCTCAGATCACGCTGCTACCGACCCCCCCAATGCTGGTGACAGAGCCAGTATGCTTACTCTAGGGTCCAAAGTTCTGGGAAGACAAGACAGGAGGGATTTTTTAAGGGTGGACTGTAGCCCCACAAGGAGTCCAAGGTAGCTGGGAGAGAGGGCCATGTCTCTGCATGTCAATTTTGTTAGCTCTGCTGGGGAATCCTCCTGGAGGGGGATCCCTGCCTGTTCTGGGGTCTTGGCAGCAGGCCAGTGGAGAGATTTGGGCACATTTTGGTGGATTCCTCTTTGAATAAAATAGGAAAGCATGCAAAGTGCAAACCACTCTCCCCATAAACTCTACGATGGACATCATGTATCACCAATACCAGCCGAGTGCTTGTTTCAAACAGTTTGATCAATAAAATTAACAACTAAGAATCGTTTCCTGATGCAACTCTAATTTGAATGAGTAAAATTACTCTAAAAATGGAATTGAGGGCTTTCAGAAAGCATCCTACATCTGGGTTTGATGAGGACCTCTAAAATGATAAAAGTAACTTTTGATTAAAAAACACATCCACTTGGGTGTTTCAGAATAAAAACCAATTGGCTTAAAACATATTGACTCTAGCTTTGATCTTTGGGCGTCCACTACTGTGGAGTTCCTGGATCACCCACTCTCAAGCGGGTGTTTGAAATAACCATCAACCTTCTGGTCCTCCTGAATTATCTGCACCCCCTGCCCCCTCCACACCCTCTTATTCACCCAACATCCTCTTTCTCTGCTGCCCCAGACAAACGCATGTGCTGGGGCGTCCCCTCTCCCGGCCACCTGCCCCCAGGACTGAGCTGATCTGGCTCCCCTGAGGCAGACACAGATCCTGGGGGAACAGGAACACAGACACACGAGCCAGAGAGGAGCCACAGGACGGGGGACAGTCCAGTGATGGCAGGCTTGTTGAGACAGTATGGACTGGAGAGAGAGAGGTAAGAACACGGAACACACGGGGAAAGTGGCATGGAGCAGGGGTGCGGCATCTACGGAGACTGCAAACCAGTCACGTGGGGCCGAACAAATAGGGCCGAGGAATGGGGGGCCCGGGGGGAGTGCCCCAGCGGATGGATGGGGCCCCTGCTCCCCAGCTGGATAAAAATACAGGGAGAAGAGTCCCTACAGGTGGGAAGGAAAAGGAAAGCATGGAGACGTAAAGACAATCAAGGGGCGCCTGGGTGGTGCAGTTGGTTAAACGACCGACCTACTCCGATCTCAGCTCAGGTCTTGATCTCAGGGTCATGAGATCAAGCCCTGTGTTGGGCTACATGTTGGGCGTGGAGCCTGCTTAAGTTCAAAATAAATAAATAAATAAAGGCAATCATGATTATCAGGAAAAGTAGAAAAGAAAGACATTCTGGGAAAGTCAAGACAAACAAAGTGTTCTGGAAAAGCTGGAACTCATGAGGAGGAATGTGAAGTTACAGGAGCTCAGTGGAACCCAGTTATCCCACGCAAGACCCAAAGGCAGCGTGGCCCCAGCACCAGACCCCTGGCAACCAGGGAGGTGAGACTCCAAGTTCACGGCACAGTGGATACTCGTGCATGCTTTGAAAGAAAGGTTCTGTTTTGGGCTCAGTTGTGTCCTCAATATTTATATGTTGATGTCCTAACCCCCAAGGACTTGGAATCTAACTGTATTTGGAGACAGAATCTTTCCAGAGGTGATTAAGGTAAAATGAAGCCATGGGAGTGGAGAGGGGGGGTCCCAGTCCAATCTGACAGGTGTCCTTGTAAGAGGAGATCAGGACACAGACCCACATAGAGGGGCGCCCAGGTGAGGACACAGGGAGAAGAGGGGGTTGACAGTCAAGGAGAGAGGCCTCAGGGGAAACCAAACCTGCCCACACCTCGATCTCCATGTTCCAGCTTCCAGATCATGAGAACATAAATGTCTGTTGTTAAAGCCACCTGTCTGTGGTACCTTGTGATCCCAGCAACCTTAGATAATAATACAGGCTAATACAAGCTCCAACCAGAAAAGTTACAGCCTAATGGAAGGAGGAGAGGAGAGGAGACAGAGGAAGGGAGGGAGAGAGGAGGAAGGGACAGAAAGGGGAGAGGGAGAGGGAGGGAGACAGAGGGAAGGAGGGGAGGAGAGAAAGGCAGAGGAAGGGAGAGAGGGAGGGAGGGAGGAGCAGAGAGAGGGAGGGAGACAGGGGGAGGGGAAACAGGGAGGGAGGAAGGAGGAAGGGACAGGAAGGGAGGGAGACAGAGGGAGGGAGGGAGGAAAAGGGAGAGGGAGGGAGGGAGGGAGAGAAGAGAGAAGGAGGGAGGGAGAGAAAAGGAGGAAGAGGGAGGGAGAGAAAGGGAGCGGGAGGGAGGGAGAGGGACAGAGTGAATTTACACAGTGGCACAGAAACCTCCAATCAGGACGAGGCCAGGAAGAAACGAAGGAAGAGATGTTGGTGGACAAGTTCTTAAAATCACACCCTTCACATTAAAACTGCTGGACAAAAGGAGCAACCACCGGGAACAGGATGGATGAACCAGGGACGAGAAGCAGGGTCCCTCACTATCTTCTGCAGCCCAGACCCTGGCTTCCGTCAGGCGTCCACCTCCTGGGTTTTCTGGCAAGTAGGATGATGACATTTCAAGGGCACGTGATTAAAAACAAAAACAATAAAACCAATTCTCCTTTCCAGAATCACCATGACCAGTAAATTTGGCGTTGAGAGAAGAAAAGAAAACTCAAGTCATGTGGGATGCACACGGTGCTGGGGGCGAAATTATTTTGGTACTTGGTGTCAACGAGTGAACGTCTTTTGATTGAGTGTCGTTTTATTGCTAAAAATGTCCACTTTCCTGACACTGAAATTACAGTGCACTCAACACCCGTAATCTTCCTTTGATGATTCATGATCCTGCAGTACCTGAAGGTCATCACCTCAGTCTCTCTGCAGTCGCTGTGGAGTGACTACCAGCTGCAGGGCTGGACCGTCTCCCTGGGCTCTACGTGCCCCCTGGAGCCCCACCACGGTGCTCCTCCGCTGTGGAGGTGCTCCCCCGGGGGTAGGTGCTCCATTTATGGGGAGGTGCTCCCCAGGGGGGGATCCCGTTCTGCAGGCTGGAAGACCCCGCAGGGATCGCTGGAGGAAGCATGTGCCCAGCAAGCGGGGAGCAGAATGTTCTGGGGTTTGCACAGGGGAGACAGCAGGGTGTGAGGTGCAGATGAGCTTGCATGGATGCTGGGATGCCAACAGGAGACTTGGCCTTGGGGTGCCAGAGGGGAAGCCAAATTCCTGCCTGGGGCAGCTCACTGAGTCCTCTCATGGACGGTTCCAGTGTGTGAGGAGGACGTGCGGAGCGGAAGGGACAGGCAGACCCACTGCTAAGACACTGAGCTGGGTCTCCCTAATCCAGTCCCTCAGTCAGAGTGCTCACCGCCTTCCAGCCTCCCTGCTGTCCAGGGACCTGAGAGGGTGGGGAAGGGGCAGGGGAGAGGACTGGGAGCAGAGGGGAGGATGGGGAGCCTAGGGGAGGACCTAGGAGCAGAGGGGAGGACAGGGAGCAGAGGGGAGGCTACCTTAGGGCCTGAACAGCAGAGGGCGACAGGGGGAGTGAGCCGGGAGGTGATAAACACATCGGTGGATTAGATTAGATAAATGCTCAGAACAGGTGGAAAGAGAGAGTTTGAAGTGGGGGAAATGATGAATCAAGACTCCATTTTCACTGAAGCCCGATGGGGGTTAACTTGGGAAGTCCCAGTGGGCATCAGGTGGTACAGGAAGAGCTCGTGGGGAGACCAGGTCTTGGGTTTCCATGCTGACTCCCACGTAGGACTCGAGCTGGCTCCTGGCCTCCAGCTGTGGCCCCCCTCCTCACCCTGAGTCTGAGCTGCTAGGTCCTGGGTCCTGGGGGAGCAGTTGGGGGGCACGGAGAAGCACCTCAGGGTGCCCCCCAGAGCACCCTGGGGGTAGCAAGGTGAGGTAGCAGCAATACTGAGATTATGTCTAAAGAAGAGCGAATATTTTAATTTCATAACAGAACACCAGGAAATTAGAAAAATGGAACTCACCAAATTGCTGTCCCACGACCCAGTGTTCTCGGCCTTGGCCTCCACTGCCCCGAAAGAGGAGAGGAGCTATGGAGCCTGAGGGGGGGTGGGGGACCCTGCACTCCCCCTACCACCAGTGCCCTGGGGCAACTTAATTTCAAAGCACAGAGTGGATGTTTCCATTGGGCCTATGGGGGCGGCCCCACAGGGATTTTGGATGAGGCCCATTCTGTCCTGAGTGCACGCTAAGTGAAGGCATTCCTTTCTTCCTCAGGTCCTGTCACCAGCTGCTTCTGCCCAGGCCTTCACGGAGGCCACCTTCTCTCGAATCAGTGGTCTCTCAAACTTGGGTCTCTGACAACTCCTATTTGATGGTGCTACAGAAATGAGACAATAGAGAGGGAAGAAGATGCGCCTTGGAATTCTAAGTCCCCAGTTCCTGCTTGAGAAGCAGTGGCCTGGTTCAATGACGTTACCAGCGGGAGCTCTAGAAAACAGGCATTTGCCTGGCCCCTCCTGGCTGCCAGCCCATCGTCTTCCTCATGCTAGAATCCCTCCCTGTCTTGCACTTCCAGAAAGCCATGCCCGTGGAAGGCCTCTGGAAATGGTGAAGGTGAATGCCAACAATGCTCTGGGATGGGGGTCTGTCTTGCTCCTGCCGGCCCACCCCAGACGCTGCCCCTGGCCGGCACCTGTTGGCAGAACCTTCACACCTTTCCCCCTGCACTAACGCCTCTTAGAGACATCTCCCTCCTTCCTATACCTCCTCCCACGCCTGGGTGTGAGAGCCTTTCCTGGTTGGGTGCTGACCTTGACTAGGTCTGAAGTGGCACCCTCTGTCCCTTTTCCCACAGGCCTTAAATGTTAAACAGGGGCATCTGCCCTCGTGCAGCTTACGGCCCCATCAAGGGCAAACATCAAGTGCTGACTAACACCGAGCACACAGCCTGCTGGCTCGTCCCTCCAGCGAAGCCTGGAGAACCATGTGGCACCTCTGGTCAGGAGACCAGCAAGCCTCTGGACGCAGGGGTGTGTGGTCGGGGCCAAGGTGTGGACTGAGGTCCTTTCATAATTTTCTTAGGATCGGGCAACTGACACGATCTCAACCAAAAGAGTTGATGACCGGAGAGAAAAAGAAATATACAGAAATGTGAAAAATCAGTCTGAGCCACAGTGGGTAGAACTGTTTCTGTTTGCTCGCTATGATGCTAAAGACGGTCCACACCCACCGAAGCCCATCCACCGATTTAGATATTACAGATTCACTTACAAAAGAACACCCCTTCTTAGACTGGTGTGGGCAGCAGGCTGAGAAACACGGGGTGGAGCACAGTCAGGCCTCTAATGACCTCAGAGGTTGGGTTTCAGATTTCGGTGTGGCTCAACTATGGGAAAATCATCTAGAGTACAACAGAAACAGCATATAGATCCTGGGGGATCAGCGAGCCTGCGCCATCCCCTCTCCTTTCGAGAATGTTGTTCCTTCCCACCGGAGTCTTAGGGGTCACAAGGATCCTGGAGACATCCAGGTGCTCTCCTACCCAATTCAGGAAGACTAACCCTAGTTTTGGGGCCAACACTCGGGGCCCTAACTGAGCAACGAGAAAGTGAGGCAGACACCGGTTTTCACTGTTGATTCGATTCCAACAGTCACAATGTCACATATCCGCTCCCGGAGGTTTCTGAAAAAAATGCAAATCCTGTGGGTTGAACATTTCAACTAGATTTCCCTTAAATTCCACTGAAGGAAAGGCCTCTCCTGAAGGTATTTAGAAAGGCAAAGCATGCCTGACTACAGTGAAATTCTCTGTGCATTACAGAAAGGTGATCTAGCTGAACTGTGGCCACGGCTGGCGTCCACAGCATTTTACACAACTTTAAATTTCACTTCTGAGCCAGGTCTTCATCTTGAAACAAAATGGTAGCCCAAGTGTTCCAGTGGCCATCATATTCCGTAATGAAGATAGCATCTCAATATTTAATGGCTAACAAAAACATTTTGTGTGCACCGAGATACGATGAAATAAATGTATTAAATAATGTTCTCGTGTGTAATTTTTTCACTTAGCAGCACCAAGAAAATTAAGCTAATTTAATGAAACTGATAACAAACAGGATTCTTAAGAGAGCAGTCATAAAGATGAACGATAGTCCTCAGACCTGTGGTTGGACAATAAACAGTCACGGTTGTGATCAGAAATCAGCTCCTCACGGAGCATGATGACTCAAGGATGGAAAACCAACAGACGCCATGACAAGAGTCATGTCAATATTGCCCTGAAATGCTAAAAGTTATGAAAGCAGATCCTTGTGTGTGATGGATCTGAATGTGAGTCCAATTCTGGGTCTTTGGTGATACTTCCCTCGTGTGTTTATTTCACTACTTAGTCTACTTCTGTGGAGGAAGAACCAGCTACTGATCAGCTCCTCTGCTTGGGGCGCTTGTGTACATCAGTCCCTTTGGGCATTACGATTCACCTGGGAAATGGAGTTACACTTCTCATCTTCAGGTGAGGCATCTGAGGCTTGAGGAGGTGTCTACCTGCCCAGCAGCAAAGCAGGTTGGAAAGAAGGGACGGCATGGGAGCCCTGTGCTTGCCTTGCTGTCCATGGCTTTATCCCCACTCCACCCAACAGGATGATGGTGGAACTGACATCCATGCTGGACTCCTCAACCTCAATCCCAGTGTTCTGGCCAGAAGCTGCATTATAAGCTTTCAGAGCTTTCCCAAGAGAGCAATGGACACCGAGAGCCATGCGCTCTCTGGGGTTCCTGACCTGGAGCCATGCCCGCATCCCCAACGGTAAAAGAGTACCTAAACTTGGATGGAAAAAATGACTTTGTTTTCACCACCTCCTAACTGCAATCCAGCACTTCATTTAATTATGATTGAAGGTAACAAACCCCAGCAGTGTTAGCAATGCCTTGACTTTGTCACTAACAGAAAACAAGATTTTAAAAGAAAATCACATTCCAGTTGGTGTAGATATCTTGAAATGCCACTGCTATGTCCAATCATAGGAGCTGTCAGACCTGTCTCTAGATCTCAACATTACATATGTTAATAAAGATGTGCTTCTTAATGTCCTATTTTAGTCCAACACTTTAAAAAATGTCATAATGTATTTCAATATAATTGATTTCCTTTGAAATTCTGTGAGTTTTATTTTGTGCGTTAAAAAAAAATTATTCTGAGGAGGGGTCCACGGGTCTCCCCAGATGCCAAAGGGGGCATTCAGTAGGCCTCATCAGAGACAGAGTTGGCAGGAAGGGGTTCTGAGGTCTCTGGTTCCTCTCTGACCCATTGGGAGAATAACCAACAAGAGACCTTTATCTTTCCTGACCATGAGAAGGCAGAGGCCAGTATTCTTCTTTCAACGAAATCACTTTAAAAAATCACCTAATTCAATCCAGCAGACTTCACACTCACTTTTTATTAGGTCTGGTTTATTTATGAATGATAATAATTTCCTTTAAGCTTTATATAACTCCACTGGTGGATCCTACAGTTAGAGAAACTGTCTTCCATGAGCTAAGATGATGGTGTTTCACCATATACATTGTACAAGTGATCAACAAGAAATGAGCAGCTCTGTGAGGGGTGGGGTTGCTGGGGCCACTCTGGGAGGCTCCTCTGTGCTAGTTTCAGGTTGGCGGAGGGCACGTCCCCAGAACCCTACCCCAGTGTGCTCTGCTTTCCCCAGGTAGGACTGCAGGGGCTCCCAGCCCAGGGGAGTGTTCTCTGCCTGTGGGTGCAATGCTGAAGAGCAAGCTTCCCTGAGAAGCAGCCCCCGTGCACAAAGGGAGATGAAAGCAATTATTATTTTGGTAATCTGATGACTTTTAAAAGTTACATTTTAAAGGCTTATAATATTCAACTAGTTACAATGAATTTAAGCTTGTAACAAATTCAATTCCAAGTTTCCTCCATAATATTTCTACATTTCCCTGGCTGGGAAGCAGAGTGAAGTAGGGTATGTCATTATCCTGAAAGACCTCAACACAGATTAATCCTTGCAGCAATTAATATTTATTTTGTACCATTACATCCCATTTCTGACTGGTGTCTCCTGGGAAGCAAAATGGGCATCCAGCCTGACACTCAAAATTCACCCTAATTCATATGTGTCAACAAGGCAAAAATAATTGTTTTAATAATTATGTGCACAACACATCCAGATTTATAAAATAGTAATAACTGCTTTTTATTATAACCAATATATAATCAATACTGTAACTCCATATTCTGATTTTTGGAAATGTCTGATTTTCAAGATCAAAAAACAGAAAGCAACCTTAATATTTTTATGTAAATTCTTCCTTTGATTCCCAAGTGAGCTGAGTACCTTTCAACTTAAAATGTAACCTAATCCATCCTAAGATAGTAATTCCTTACCTCTCTCATCAAAGAACTTTTAATAATAATAATAAAAAACTCTCGGGACTGCCTGCCAAATATTGTGATGGAGAATTAGTATTTATACTACAGAAATTATTTTTACAGTAGTAATTTCTTCAATCTGAGTTGTTCACCAATGTAGCAATTATATTCAAAAAGCATTTCTTTCTCGAGTTTTTCAGAAATTACAGCAGCCTGTTCATAGTGAGTACCTAATCCATAGTCACAATCTTTTTGTGCAACCAGGGACAAAGCGAAGGGAATGGGATGTCTGCTCGGATCAGGAAGTTGCGTGACCAACAATTCACTTGGCACACAGGATGCGTGGGCATTGTGCAATGGGAGGGGCAATACAGTTGTCATATGTAAATGTAGTCTAGCAGGACAAGGACAGAGAAGAGTGTCCTCTGGAAAATGTGAGGTCCTGGAGAAGAGGGCCTGGGTCTCACCGGGTGAATGTTGGGGAGGGAGCTGGCCTGTGAGCTAAGGGCTGGGAGGGGCTGGGAGAGGGTAGACCTCCCTGGGGCCAGGGCAGGTGGGTCAGGCCACCCTGCGTGGATAGCACCTGGGGGCTTGTGGGGTATTCCATAAGGGTCATAATGAAGGATGTGAGAGCGCCAGGTCTGTGTCTTGGAGGAGCCAGCAAGGCTGCAGCAGGGAGGACAGAAGGGGACAGAGAGACTGGGTGGGGCACTGCAGGAGTCCAAGCAGGAGGTGACAAGCATCTAATGAGGCAGGAGAGCAGGTGGAGAAGAAAAGGCAGGTGGGAAAACATGAAAGGAAGAGTGCCCATTTATCCTGCTCCCTGCCCATTCCCAGGCCTGTTGTGTGGGCAAGAGGTAGGTCTGGTGACTTCTCTCGGCTCCACGATCATGCCCTGCCCTCTACTTCCAGTCCTTTGCCCCTCAGTGGGTCCCAAATCAGTTTCGTCCCCCAACGTTCTCAATCTGGGATCCTGGGTCCTCCTGCACCGCTTACTCCCCCCCTGGCTGGGCAGGGAGCCGGCCAGGAGGAGGGCCGGGGATGACACATAGAATGGTGAAGGAGTGCCACGGGAACACCAGGGGCATCATGGCTGCGGGGGCCACGGTATGGTAGACCCTCCACAAATGGGTGCCGAAGGAAGGAATGAATGAACAAACAAATGAATGAAGTGTGATGAGGCAGAATTAGTGAACAATTCACCCTTATTGTAGTCTGCTGACTTGCTGGGTAGGAAAGCGTGGAGGTTACTGGAAACATTTCTGCCATTACAATGACTCCTTTGTGTGTTTTTGGAATGCCTGATCTTCCTATTTCTTGGCAACACTCAGAAACACAGGCGAGCCCTGAACGCTGGGGTCCCACCCACCTGTAAGGAGAATGTTCCCTCTGCGAACATCACGCAGAAGGTTTGAAGACCCTGCTGACCCCAGGACTCCACCTCTCGCAAGTCCCCAGGGCACACACGGGCCACTGCCAGCGGTCAGGTCCATGGATACTCAACGAATGGGCACGTATCCATGCAAGGTCTGACTGGCATGGCCCTGGCATGCCGAAGACAAAGATGAATGGGTTTCTCATTTCCCCACTGGGTACTTCTCCGTGGCAGGCACTTGGTGTGAGTCTTAGGCACCACTGTGTACCCAGGAAATGTCTAGTATACAGTAGTCTGTAGGCACTCAATCCCGTGCCGTAAGAACTGGTTAGTTCCTACTGGTTACCTCTGGGTAGTCTGAGCTCCCGAGCCCTCCCAGCTGTGTCTAAGGGGTCAGTGAACTCTCTTGAGCACACGCCCTTCTCCTGGGGCCGCGCTCCCCCTCAGTCCAGGGAGGAAGGGCTTGGTTTTGTGCTGGCTCTTCTAAAAACGAGGGCTTCCAGGGGGCTCTGCCAGGGGTGGCCCAGGACAGCGAGTCCACCAAGGCGGGGGGAGGGAAGGTGAGAGGTCGATTACATCCCTGCCACCTGCAGGTCCTGTGTGGCTGCTCATGGGGAAATGTACGCAGAAAGTGGACACGTCCTGGTCCTCGGTGGCTTGTTCAACTCCAGCCACACATTAGACTCACATGGGAGTTTTTCCAAGCCTCTACCGGGGCCCGACTCTAGACCCATGACGTCCCACTCTCTGAGGGTCGGGCCCCAGCCCTGGAATAATTTCAACCCTCCCTGGACATCTAATTTACCGGGGGGCTAAGAACCCCTGGCAGAGAGGAAAGAAGTTACACCTGCCACCATTCCTCCTTCTCACCTCCCCATTACCTTGCCAACCCAGCGAAGGTCACACTTTCACCAGATCTGAAATACAGCTCCAAGAACCCACTATCAGTGGGTGCTTTAGAACAAAACCAAACCAAACCAGCACGAAAGCCGTGTTGCTGGTTCCTTAGGGATCCCCAAAGTGGCCGGGCTGGGTCTGCCTTACGTGTAAACATGGATCCATACATGCCTGTTCCTAGGGAAGGAAAGGGCAGAACTCTCGGCTGTGGGCCTCAGACTTTAAAATGAACTTTGAAATATTGTTACTTATTGGCATTTTCTATTAACAGATAACCGCCCACCCAAACTATGCTGTCCTTTAACTAGAAAAACAAACCTCTCACATCCCTTCATCTAAATCAGAAAAATAAACAGAAACGCATTGACATTCTCCTCTCGCAAATTCAGATTCTCGAAGGTCCCCAGCTCAGGGTGAAGTGAGTCGCTCCTATTATTAACCATGCCCTCAGCCACAGGCTGTGCAATCCCAGGGAGCGAGCTATGGGAGCCCGCCAACTTGGCATGGGGCTATTTTTAGGATACAGAGTCCTGTCTGTGTCCTCCTGCCCGTCCTACTTGATATCAGAACAAGCTATTTTTTCTTCAAACAGTCAAGCACATGGCTACTTCAAGCTGCAGAGTCATCCTGGGTGGGCAATCATCTCTGTCACCTACACTTGGCACAGGACAAAATGACAGAGTGACTCATAAGGCCTCCCCTCCAATGCATTCTGCTCGTTGAACCCATGGCTTCACCCACCCCCTGGCTGTCACTGATGACACTCTCCCCTCCCCCCACCGCTTCCCCCTATAGGGGCTGCCAACTCTGTTCCAAGTTGGTCCTGCTGGGCCCTCCTCAGTTTGGTCCTGTGTTCACAGGAAGTGGCTTCACTTACACTACTTTGCAAACCAGCCAAAGCCTCTGGGAGGCTGAATTAGTTACAAAATTCCTGTTTCGGCTTGTTCTGGGCTGCACTGTGGCCCCACACAATTCCCGTGTTGGAGTCCTCATCCCCCGAGCCTCGGAATGTGACTATTTGGAGACAGGGTCTTTACAGAGGTGATCAGGTTAAGGTGATGTCGTTAGGGTGGGCCCTAATCCAATACGACTGGTGTCCTTATGAAATTAGGACACAGACACGCAGAGAGGGACAAGCCTCTGAAGACACAGGAAGGAGACAGCCATCTCTCAGCCACAGACCGCGGCCTGGGGACAGATTCTCCCTCACGGCCTCACAAGAGCCCTGCCCTGCTGACACCTGATTTCCGAAGGCTGCCTTCCAGAACTGTGAGACCGCGAATTTCTGCTGGTTACGCCACCCAGCAGCCGAAGCAGACTAACGCAGGCCTTCAAACCGTGTGTCAATGACAATAGCTTGGAAGCCAATACACGTTGGGACCCAAAGGGCTGGTCACCTTCATCGCCTTTTCTGACCAGAACTGGAGATGTCACAGTCCTAAGTAAAATGCCGTTCCTAGGCCTCGTACTTCGGAAGACGTTCTGAAGAAGGTGGTATTTGTGTGTGTGCACGTGTATGCGCACAATTCTCAGCGACACTCATGATGCACGGCGCCTGAAGTCCTGAGGTCGAGCTCAAGAGATGCACCGTCTCATCAGAGGGCCGATGTGCAGAGCCCGTTCCTTTTCTACCACATTCTGACACCTGCCATCTTCCATTACTCAAAGATCCCAGAAACTAACTCTGAGTCTAACTCTGAGACTAACTCTGAATCGCTTACCAGTTTGGAGTTCGAACACTAAGATCTGAGGATGTTTCAGTGCCGCTGTTCTCGCTGTTCTGCTGACGGCTGACCGGGTATCTGTTCTCGGCAGACACACACGGTTATCGCGCTGGCCGCAGGGAGCGGACCACTGCCCGGGGACAGCCAGCAGCTTAGGCGGCCCCCAGCTTGACTCTGCCCTTCCTGACCGGCTTCACGACCGGGGCTCGCTTTCCAGCGCCTTGGCACTCATTGCTAGAATCAGAACAAGACGTACTGGTTTCACGTGGCTGTGTGGAGCTATAGTTCCCTCCCTGTACAGAGACCGTCGGAAGAGGGGCACCGAGTTGGGTGAAGCGGATTCGGCGCTCGCTTAGCCGGCGGGGCCCGGCGAGGGGCGCCTGGCAGTTAGCCACGGTGGCTGCTTGCGTCGTGCGGCTGGCTCTGGGAAAGCAGAGGAGGAGTGAGGGACAGCTTTCCAAGAGCCGTCTGGTTCCCTGCCCCTGGCGACGTCTAACTAATTGCAAAGGAGACACTCAGGAGGTACGGTGATGAGAAAACAGAACGCTGAGTTACAGCCCCCCTCGAACGGCTTTTTGGGGACCCTTCTGCTCGAACAACTGCAAATAGAGGCTCTCTGTGCAGTCATTCAATGATCCCAGGCTCCAAACCCGGTGTATGAGCCAGGGAACTCCGCCGCACTTCCCAGGCCAGGCCCCTCCAACATCAGTGCTAGTGAGCCTAGGCTTCCAGAGCCTGTTCTCGGAAATCTCCGCAAATGGGTCCACCCGTGGGGCTATCTACTAGGTGCAAACACAGCGCTCACACTGCAACTGACCAACATCTTACTGCTTCTGAATGTGGAAAATCCTAGCCTAGAGCTAGGGATCTTCTTCTTTTGGTTCAGTAAATGATAAAGGATATAAATAATGGCCCAAAGTTTTAACATTTTCACCAGTTCACTTTAAAAGTATGGGGATTTTTCATTCAATTGCAGAAAACCAAAAGAATTACCAAAAACGTCTCCATTAAGTCAAAAGAAGGATTTTAGTAATAGACAATAAACAGGCAAGGCAGGTGTGTCACGACCTCTGTATAGAATACAACATACAAGCAACATATACGAATTTCATTTAAAACAACCACAATCCATAAAGCAGCACTGAAGAGATTGATAACATGGGCCAAACAGTCAGGTAAAGTCTCGTGAAGTGACTGAATTTATCATACCATGTGATAACCCCAAACTTTTTATTTTGTGCACGAAACTGTTAAGCAAATCTTTTGCTACTATTACCAATGAAACCTTTAAAAGATTTTACGATTTCTCTGAAGGGATAGAAAGAAAATCAACTTAGTGCATCCTCAATTCAGAAAGTTAAGCTGAGTAGTTATGCAAGAGGAAAACAAGGCTTTCTTAATTTTGTCGCTTAAGAAAAACGAATCCTAAAAAAGAAATACCAACAGATGGAGGAACTGAACTAGAAGAGAATGATTCTTTCTTTTAAACTAATTATTGGTTTGGTAGCCGTCCCAGTTCTCTTTGAATACCTAATCAGGTACTTTGATTCCTTTCCCAAAGCCTATTACCTTTAACTATGGAAATAATTTGGTAACTACAGTATGTGCACTGAACAATCTGCAGGCAGGGACTTCATAAGAGGAAATGCTCAGGTCCCTGAAACACTATTAGAATCCCTTTGCATACAGAATCTTGAAGCGTTATGACTTCATTACTCGTATTCTCACATTGCATTCTGGAGAGGTTATGTGTATCCCACACCAGTGTCTTTTGGGTGTTGAAGTCAGCGCAGAAAATGCAAAGAAACTGAACTGGTGTTTTCATAAGTCGCTGCGTTCTTCCCTTCGGTTTAGATCTTTCATACACTAGAATTTAGAACAGCTGATAATACAATATGCTTGGTGGAGGGCCCTGAGTTCAATTAAGTGAGATTCTGAAAATAATAAATAAAAATGTTGATAATTACTTTAAACACTGAAGTCTCTAGCTTGCAAACTGTGTGCAAGACTCTTAATTTGAATTATGCAGGAAAGGAATATAGACCCAAGGATCTGCTTATTTTAAGAGAAGTGCACAGGCACGCATTCAACTATTATGCATAATGTTAATTTAAACATGGAAACCATTTAATTTACAAAGATATATCTCTTTTTAAGAAACTTCCTCATTTCCCACTTGAAATTTTTATTTTCCTACATCTTTCAAAATGTAGGCTGTGATCCAAGGGATGTCTAGGATCTCTTCCAAACCTAAAATGTCACGATTCTGTGGCCCTGTAAGGCAAAACGACATTCCTCGTCCCCTGGTCCCTAAACTCATCTCACTGTGGAGAACAAAAGAAGGTAAGAGACTATTCCAGAGAGTTCTGATTAGCAATGATTTAAGACATAGATAACAAAGGCATTTTGCAGAATATTCTTCCACATCATTTGTATAAATCCTGTTCAAAAAATAAAGTGACCCCCCCATTCCTGTGGTTCGTATTAAATGTCAGTATCTTACATCAGAGCCAGCACTGACGGAAAGAATTCAGAATGAACCTCTCACGTTAAAGCATTAAAGCTCTCTCAGTTAAAGATGTCTTTCCAGAGCTGTCATATCCATCCTTTTCCTAACTCAAGAAATAAGTGGAACCTAAATCCCAGAAAAGATAGACTGGCAGGATAGTTACTTGGTAACAAAAGACTTCATTCTTGACCTAACTCCTCCACTGGAGTTAGGATGCTATTTGAGTGGAATCCCAGGGGCTCCACCTTCAGTGAACTTGGCAGAACAAGCATGATTTGAACAGTGTGAAAGACCCTGCAGTAAAAAGGACAGAGGCAGGTGACAGGGGACTGATGACTTCTGATACGCTGGCTGCAGAATGATCAAATCGAGAGGTCATTCAGGGTCTTCTAAACAAAACAACGATTCTCCATAAATCTGCAATTGCCCATATAAAAATATGATTTTATTAGCTGTTTACTATTGATTTGGAGAAAATATCAACCAACTCAAGCACGATCAAGAGCACACAGTGTGGAAAGACAAAACCATCATGCCCCTTTCTGCAGCCAGGTGGGAACACATTTCAGAAGATCCATTCATTCTTTGCTCTCAGGTTCCCTGGATTTCTTTTGGCAAAGCTGCCCTCTGGTGCAATAGGCAAGAAGACTCAGGCATCCAGCTCCCGCCCCCCTTCCTGGCCTGCATTTCACCACTTAGTTAAAAATCTTTAGTCCTGATAAAGGATTTAACTCCTGGCGGCATGAGGAAACCCAGGGAAGAAACAGATCTGAGAGAGACCAGGAGCAGAGGTGGTGGTTCTGGAAGGGGGCAGGTGCCAGGCATTTCCTTGACAGAGTCTGGCCTTGTCACTTAAGGAGCCACTGAAACCACACCTCTGCTTTTCCAGTGAAATTTCTGAAAGGCGCAATTTTCACCTTTGCCCTAGATGCCGCTCAGAAGGAGCCAGCAGAGCAGGGGAGCAGATTCACCAGCAGGCCAGGTCTCCGCAGAGCACCCCACCCGCACAGCACCCCTCTGAGATGTTGGGGAGGAGAGCTTCCGGTGTGTGTGTGTGTGTGCGCGCACACACACACACACACACGCGCGCGCGCGCGGGGAGGGGAGTGATAAACTCGCTCGGGCATTCAGATCCTGAGGTACATGTGAAGTTGCACCCTCAGGAGATCATGGGGGTCCAAAATGCGGAGAAGTAGATGAGGGGCAAGGGTGGGTGGGAGGGGCGAGCAGAGGGGGAGATTAAGCGGGGCTGGGATGGAGGAAAGGGAGGGAGGAAGAGGAGATGGGGGAGATGGTGGAGGGCAAGGACTGGGGAGAAAAAGCTGGACGGGGAGCGGAGAAAGCCATAAAGGACAGAGGGTGCAGGGATGGGGCGCGGGGGAAGAAGGGAGGGGTCAGGCGCCCAGGAAACAGCGGAGAAAGGCAGCGGGGGGCGCGGGGGAAAGCCGGGCGGTAAGCGAACGGCCGCCTCGCCGAGCCGGGGAGCGCGGGCGACAAGCCGCGGAGCCCGAGACCCGGGGGACTGCAGGGGCGGGAGGACCGCAGTCCGGGACGCGGGCCCAGGCGCCCGGCGCGTCGCCCCGTCGCCCCGTCGCCCCCGGCGCTGGAGGAGGCCGCCCGGCGCCCGCGCCCCGCCCTCCCCGCCGGCCCGCCCGCCTTACCTGGCCCTTGACCAGGCTGGCGGCGAACTGGCGCATGACGGCCTCCACGGTGTAGGCGCTGGACCAGCCGCGCGGCGTGAGCAGCTCCATGCAGATGGCGCCGCCGTCCAGCACGTAGCCGTTCTCCAGGCGCGGGCTGAGCACCCGCATGAAGGGCGGCGAGAAGGGGAAGTTGTCGGGGAAGGTGAGGTTGAGCAGGATGAACTCGGTGTTGGTCTCCTTCATGTCCTGCCACAGCACCGAGTCCTTGTCCACCTGGTGCAGCTTCACGTTCCAGTCGAAGAGGCTCTCGTCCACCAGCTCCACGGAGATGAAGCGGTCGCTGAGGCGCGCGATGTCCTGCAGCTCCTTCATGAGCCGCCGGCTGCGCACCTGCGTGCAGTGCTGCTGGCGCGCCGCGGGCACCAGGCTGCCGCCCCCC
>NW_023270865.1:4631439-4644907 GCF_011800145.1 Mirounga leonina | reverse complement strand
CGCCGCCCCCGCCGCCCGCCCGCCGCCCGGCTCCCGCGGCGACACGCCACGGCCGCTGGGGGGAGACAGCCGCGCGCGGCGGGCTGGCCGGGCGCCGGGCGCGGGGTAGCGGCGCGGCGCCGAGCGTTTCGCACCAGCGAGCCGAGGCCCGGGGGCTGCGGGAGCAGGGGCGCGCGCGCGCACTAACGGGCGTCGCAGGGGCTCAGGGTCCTTCGGCCCGGGGTCCGGGCTCGCCACGGCCCCTGGCCCGAGCCTCCGACCTCCTTTAACCTCGTTAGAGCAAGCCGGAGGGGAAGGGGTGTCGGGAAAGGGTAGAAAGCAACCTGTTAATGGATTCCCTGGGACCAGATGGAGCTCAGTATCCCACACAGCAGTCCTGGGCCGGCGCAGGCCCAAGACTAGGGGACAAGCAGCGGGGACGCTTTCATAAAGACCCATCCAGTAATCAGGGCCTGGCGGGGAGGATGCGGGAAGCGCGCCCGCTGCAAAACCCCTAAAGAATAGCCCTCTCGAGTCATGACTTTAAGGGGTGAACGTTACGCGAATTCACCCCCTCCAGCCTGGCTCCCCTCCTGCCCCACACGCCAGGGGGTCCCTGCGTTCAGAAAAGGGGAGGAGAGGCCCGCTGAGCATTGCCTTTTGGGTCTTTCCCAAAACTGCCGGAAACAGGGAAATGCATCCAGCGCTGGCGCCAGCGAGTGCTCGAGGCGCAGGGCGGGCCCCTCTGCGCCCCCCGCCCCGGAGTCCCCGGCACCCGTGGCTAACCCTGGGATCGCCCGCGGTAGGGAAGGGGATCCTCCTCCGACCTGGAGGCTTCCACCCCTCTTCTCCCTTTCTGCCTTTAACCCATTGAAACTTATTTTTATCTGGTGAAATTTCAAGCAAAAAGCTTGTTCAGTGCTCCAGACGCTGGGACGACCCGAAGACCAGTGAAGCTCAGAGGTTTGCAGGAAGCGCGCTACCACTCAAGTTCCAGTGTGCGTGGCCAAACTGCGCAATGGTGAGAGGCGAGTCCATCTCCTTGAAATACTGGAGAAATTACCCCATAAACCTCAATGGCTAAAAACTATAAACTCCACCGCTCTCCCAGACTTAAGCCTCTGAGTTCATCAGCAGAGCGTGTTTATTCAGGTGCCACCACGGGTTTTTTTTTTTTAAAGCCTCTTTATCATTTTCAATTTTTCCAAATTATTAAATATTTTCACCGCGAAAAATAACTCTTCAGGTCACTGCGGAGACTAGTAGAGACCGAATGGGTCTGGAGCTTAGTTTTCTGGGGTTGCCTACAGGGAAAAAGAGGTGTTAGCCTAATCCTCACCAGCTTGGGGCAGTGAGCTAGGTGCCTGCACCCTGAGGCAAGGTCCCCTGGAGAGAGGACTGTATACAAAGGTACATATCCTGGAGGCTGTGTTCAGGTGGGCAGGACTCAGAGCAGATCAGGGGTCCAGGCAGGACCAGTGGTGGTGACCTAGTCTCAGCTGCAACTGACTGAAGGTCTCCTTGTCTGGGTCTCGTGGGCTTTTCTGGTGACCTCATTTTGTCCAGCTCTGTTTTGTAAGGATAGGTTGAGAAGGAAGATGATGATGTCTGTCTGTAAAGTACTGTGAGTTCATTTAATCTGCAAGAAGAGGGGTATGCGGTGGGTGGTGACATTGGGGGGTATGGGCAGGCATTATACGTTTTCTCATTTTATGGCCTCAGAAGCCCTCTCGAGTTTTGTGTGACCCATTGTACTGAGGAAGAAACTGAGTTCCAAAGATGCTCAACAACTGGCCCAGCTCAGCCTTGTGCTGCGACCTACACCCTGGTCCCCTCCCTGCCTCCCAGCCTTGTAGTCTGGGTTGACCAGCTGTCCCTGACAGCACAGTGCACAGCCAGGACTCTGGGTGGGGTATCAACATCAGCCCCTGGCAGGTGAGAAAACCCCCACCAGAATGACTGTGACAGTCATTGCCATAGTCAGCTGAACTTGGGTGAGGGAGGCCTCAGGGAAACATTTGTGGCAGCGACAGTGATCATTTCTACCTGAAGCAGGGAGGTCATCCAGTGTGATTTGGGAATGGTGTAGCCAAAATCCCAGGTAGCTATCATAAAACCTTTATGTTTGAATGGGATTATTACTAGGGTGGTCACATAATTTATTATCTGAATGCAGATACTTTTTGAGAGTGAAATGCTGGCCAAAGCGGGACTGACCAACACCCAAGATGGTAGTCATCTTACTTAGTATCTATCCATCATACTTATAGCATCTCCGATCAGCTCTTGAAAGGGCTAAAGCCAAATGTTAGTGAAAAAAAAGGAAAAAAAACCTAGATTTATAACAAGAGGGGAAGCGGTAAGTAAATTATACCTAATCCACTTGAGGATGTATTATGCAGCAATAACATTATAGTTATGAGGATTATATAACAAAATGAAAATATTTATGATCTACATAATAATTTTAAGTGAGAAAGCAGTGCAAAATTATATCCACACTGTAGCTACAACAACATAAAACTATGCATAGGACAAAAGAGGAGTTGGAGAAAAATTTACATAGTAACAATTATGAGGGATCCGAACATTTGCTTCAGAGTCAGCATGGTAGGGAGATGCAGGGGTGGGAGGAGGACTGGTATGGTTTGTAAACCTCCCTCATTCTTTCATCCCAGAAGATTCTAGAAAGTTCTACCTCCCAGCAATGTGTAGAAGTTACCTTTTGTTGATATAGTTATTTTTTTACTTTGATTTTCAAATATTCTGAAAAGGAATATATTGCAGTTATAATGAAAAACTGTTAGCAAATTTAAAAATTAGCTTATTGAATAAGTTTACATTGAGACAGTTGAAATGAGAGCGTTTAGTTAAATAAAATAATCTCTAAGGCAGTTGTGGGTCTCTTGCTTCTCTGTTCTCAAGTAGTTATGGGGTGGGGAAGGGGATATTTTGGGAATGTCTACAGAAAGAGCCTTCCCAATCTACCATGGAAGGAAGGGAGGGAGGAAAAGAAGCTGGTTGTCTTAGTCACTGAGCATCTGGGAACTGCACTGTCCCTGCCAATGACTCTCCCATGAGCATTTGAATCAATGGTCCTACGGGCCAGCTTTCTCCAGTTGCGGTTTTTATAGAGAGATGACGAAGTGGGGTTTGCCCATTTACTCTTTGCCTCAGAAGACTACATCCCAGTTTGTCTATTTCTTCATGAGCTCCAATCTTGTCGTCACAAAGGTGTCAACCATACCACCTCAAAATACCACTCCCAGCTCATACACACTGTTCATTCTCTCAAGCGAAGGTGTTAAGATTAGTATCAAAACTCAAACATTTCCTGCCAGAAGAGTTCACTCCAAGGCAGCATAGTGTGGATCTCTGATGTTAGCAGGTCACAGGGCAATTTATGCCATTCATTTATGGATCATCAAAGCTAGCACTTAGATGCACTCGCCACATCCCAAGCACTATATATATTCACTTAATTTTCATTAAGTCCGTACCTACTAGGATGTGCTATATTTGTCTCCACTTTATAGATGAGTAAATCGAGGCACAGAGACATTGAGGTCTCAGCCAATCTGATGGAACAGCAGAACTTTGGGTTAGAAGATAGCGGCCCAATGAGGGTTCGTCTTGGGGAGGGAGGGAGCCACTTCAGAGGCAGTAACCCCTCCTGGGGGGCTTCGGAGCGCTCAGGGTTGACAGTTCCCTCTACGTGCTCGTACCCCAGCCAGAGCAGGAAGATCTCCCTTGGGACGGTTCAGCAGTATAATTCGGGTGTCATTCAGGCCATGTAGCCTCCAAAACAAATTTCTGACCATCCTGGAGATTCTTCAAGTGACATCTATACATTCCTTTTTCGTTGATAAACTCTATAGTTGGTAAGCAAGAACTCTGACTTCTCTAACTGGAATCTGAATGTGACTGCCCCGGCTTGGAATGGTGTCCCCACAGAGCACATGTTCTGGGAGTGTCCTTCACCACATGCTCTCCCTCACTCCTAGCTCGAGGGCCCCTCACACTGCTCTTAGTTTTCAAAGCTTTTCTTCAGTGACCAGCCCAGCTCGCTGTTTTTCCATCCAAACCTAACTTAGGGTGGTGCGTGGGTTTTATGTCCTCGCCAGCTTGGATCAATCAGTAGAGGCTGCCAAGGGTGCGGTGAGGGGGGCTAACGTCGGGCTTGGAGAACGTGGTCATCAATTACAGTTGTCTGCCGCAAGTGACCATCTCCAGGATGGTCAGAAATTTGTTTTGGAGGCTACAAGGCCTTCCAAGTACCAGGCTGTCTGACTTAACATCAAGAATTCTGGAAGAAAACACCTTGGCTAAACGAATTCATATGAAATTTTAAGTAATGCATGGTTCCCTAGGAGTATCTATAATTTAAGAGAGTGTGTCTTGCATTAGTTAGAACACTGGTTAAGTTGCTTTAACAAAAAGTAATCCAGAGGTTCCAATAAGAAGTTAATTTCTCTGGTATGTAATGGGACAGGGCAGTTACCACATTGCTTTCTCAGTAGCTTCAGGTGCTGTCTTCTGGTTTTGGAAACGATTGTCCCTAAATGTCCTGGAGGTTAGATACACCACCTTTACTCATACCCCATGCCACACCTGCCCCAAGGGAGCCTGGGAAGTGCAATCTTGCCCTGGATAGCAGGTGCCAACTTCCACTCACTAGAAGGAAACTGGGAGGTCTGGACTCTGGGAGTCACTTAGAAGTCCCTACCACATGCATTCTCCCAGTAGAGTTTTTAAAGCTCAATTTAGGGGAGTGGAACTTGTGGGATGAAGGGTTTTGGAACATGCATGCAGGCAATCTTGATTTGGCATTTCCTCTGACCTGCACCCGAGCAATTCCCCACTCTGCCCTTCGGATTGGGACACAGGTTTCTGCTAGTACAAATTAACACCATCTTGCAATTCCTTTGGGGTATATGATCTCTCCTCTTGGATCCAACATGGCATGTGTCCCCTCGGGGTGAGCCATGCTCCGGGTTTGGTGACAATGAAAAGTGGTGGCTGAGGGCTGAGGACAATAGGCCCTCCCTTCACAAGGCAACTTCCCTGGGCAAGATTATTCTGGGTCTTCAGGCAAATGGAGGCTAGTGTCCTCAACCCGGCGAGGAGAAATTACTTCTCGGGTAAGGGATAGTCAAAGGACTCTAGGGTCGTAGGTTCTCAAAGCTTTCTGAGTCAACCCAATGGACTCATTTCATTTGTCAGGGTGATATTTTTCCCAACTGATGCCCTAACTCTCACATCAGAGGGTCGGCAAGGCCGTGAATTCAAAGTAATATTTAATTCTGCAACTCCAAGAATCAAATTTGGGGATTGATTTTCGGTTGTACCAGTCCTGCAGCTGTAAGAGTCGGGATAGCCTTTAGGGCAATCACTGAGTGTCCTGCCGGCTCTGACCCTTCTTGAGCTCAGAGTTCGGATCCCGAGGCTCGCTGTTTTTCTCCTGTAAGCCTGTGCCTGGCAGTCAGACCAGACCTCCCGTGCATGCCCAGTGGCGTCTGCATTCCTGCTCCGAAGGCCAAGGGCATAGTTACTTGCTCCCTGCTCCCTGTGTCCTTCATCTCAAACCCCAGAGGGTATGATCACAGAGTGGTGACGCTGCTACTTTACAGCATGGGTATGGAGCCCATCACCAGGCTCAAGCTCAGTGCTGTTAGGGAGTCTGCCCAGGCTTGGAACCTGCTCCTGGGTCTTAATCAGGGTCTGATGAGGAACACGGAGACACGCTGTGTTTCCATGTAAGAGGATAACTGGTGACAGCATGCTGAAATGTTTGAGAAACAAAAGAAGAAACGGGGGTCCCAAAGAAGCCAAAAGAAAGTGGGGTGTTACCCTATGGTGTGAGCTGACCACCTCCGGGAGAGGGAGCTCAGGGGCGACAGGCGAAGCTGCTGTGGGAGCTGGAAGGGCAGCAGGTGCGCCGCCCCAGGGCCCCTAGTCCACAGCTGCTTGGCCTCCACTGTGGCTGGAGCATCCCCGGGGAGCCAGCCTCGCATCACAACGCCTTGGTTCATTCGGGACCTCGGGGAGTCAGGTGATCCCGTGCGTGGCGGTACGCGTGTGTGGCTTACCTGGAGGCCCCGGGGAGAACCATCACCCGCGGCGATCTCTGCACAGCTCCTCTTGGGCTATGCTTAGCTTTTGGGCAGAGAAGGAAGGGTCTGAGACAGCTTTTGTAATTATGGAATATAGACTGGCACTTGAAGGAATGCTTGAGTGATGCAATGAGTCATGCATTCTTTTCTGAAGAAGAAACCACTTGTCATAAAGAGATTTCCAGAGATAATCATCTCATTTTTCCTGTCCTTTTCATCTTCGCTTGAGGCAAAGGCAACTACTTTCTGGTTGTGTGGAAGTGTGAAATGACAGCTGATATTGTGTGTCAAGGTGGCATCTCTATTCAATGTTACCTTAAATATTTGGTCTAAATATAGGTCGGAATATAGTATTCTGAGAAAGGAAAGTCAGTTCTGCTTCCTGGCACAGCTGAGGGGTGGTGAGTGGAATATTATAATCAGCTGAAACTGAGAACATGCATTATATTTATCTTAGGCATTTTCAAAGCATTAGAATGTAATGGGATCTTTTGAGCCTCTTTGCTGTTTATCTCACCACCAGTGTAAGACAGTAAGTGTCTTTTTGCCTCATGTCAGCTTTGAAAAATAGAATTGAAAATAAACCGTGCGTATTTCGTGCTCAAATATAGCATCTTATTTTAAAAATTATTTTAAATAGAGGATTAATTTACATACAGTGAAGTGCACAGATCTTAACTGCACATTTCAGTGGATTTCGAAAAATGTACACACCTGTGTAACTTACACCCCAATCAAGATATGGACTTGGGTTCCTTTCTGGTCCAGCCCTCCCCACCCCACCCTACCCCTCCACCAGAGGCACCCTCTGTAGTGATTCTTATCGCCATATAGTAGTTGGTCCATGTTGTGTGTGTGTTGATAGTTCTTTTTTATTGATGAGCAGAATTCATCGCGTGAACGTTCCACGACCCGTTTATCTACCTTCCTGCGGAAGGACCTTGGGCTGCTTCCAATTTTGCATACTGTTCACACAGCTTCTATGTACACTCACAGGCCAGTCTTCCTGGACATATGTTTTCACTTCTCTCGGGTCTATGACAAGGCGTGGCATGGCTGTGTCCAAGGCTAGGCGTATGTTTAACTTTACGAGAATCTTCTAAACGCTTTTCCAACTTGACTCTACCAGCTAACACTCCCACCAGCATGACTGCCAGAAAACAAGAAGAGGCTCATCTGTGAACATGAAATTTGGAGGAGCCCTTGAAAGACAATAGCAGATTGGAGCAGACTGTCAGAGAATGGAGAATCCGCCGCACAGAAGCTCTTCCACAAAGCTTGGGGCTGTTCCACAGTGAGTGGAGATAAAGAACAGGAAGGGGTTCCAGAGAGTCACCAAGCTGATCCTGGCTGTGTCAGCAACAGAAAGTGTTGGAAGATGTCCCCAAACTTAGGAGAAAGTGTAGGTGTACCTAGAGACCCCAGGATGAGGGGGAAGCTGCTCACCTGGTTGACTAGTACCAGTTCAGTCCTTCTGGAAGGATACCCCTCACCCTCAGTCGTGGGAGACAAGAAATTCAGATCAGCTTCCCTCAGGATTCAGGCAGGAATTCCCGAGGAATCACAGATTCACAGTGAATAAAACTCCGCCAAACGTTTGAGAAAAAGCGACTCTAAACAAAGAACTCACATCTGAAACAATGATAAAAGAACAAAACCAGAGATTTTAATATACGCAACGATTATCTTCAAGAGCAACGGGAGATAAAATTTGGTCTGCTATCTTTTAGTGGATAGCATTTTTTTTTTAAAGATTTTATTTATTTGACAGAGAGAGACCCCGAGAGAGGGAACACAAGCAGGGGGAGCGGGAGAGGGAGAAGCAGGCTCCCCGCCGAGCGGGGAGCCCGATGCGGGGCTCGATCCCAGGACCCTGGGACCATGACCTGAGCCGAAGGCAGACACTCAAGGACTGAGCCACCCAGGTGCCCCTAGTGGATAGCATTTCTGAAAGCACTCTTACTGAAGGATTGAATGCGTGTGCGGATGAATTAATCCAGGATTGCGTATTTCAGTAGAAAAGCCTGTGTCCTGATCACAGCAATCCCCACCGGGGACGCTGCCTCTCCGGAAACATGTTTTGCAGGTTTCCTTGCGTAGAAATGCAGGCGCTCCAGGCAGGGAGGGGCAAGAGTCCCACCTGAGTCGTCATTTTCTGGTGGTGGTTGTTGTAGTGGTGATTCAGGCCCCCCACTGTCCTACGTATTTGCTTTTTAAGCTGGGGACTGATTCTCAATGGCAGGTGGGCAGCCAGCCTCTGAGAGATCCCACGTTGCTTAGAGCCACGTGACCCCACAAACTGCAGGACCACGTGTGGGAGAGACACCACTGGTTGCCCCATGCTGGAATGAGTCATGACTGACGTTTAGCAGCCAAGACCAAGGCCATGCCACAGGGTCGCTGAGCTCAGCTCTTTTCCTGGAATCCCTGGCGGGGGGTTAGGGAAGGGTTATATCCATAGCGTGTGACAAGAGCCCCTGACAGACAGACAAATCAGCTGCCCGGGCGGCTCTGGCGTGGAAGTCTTTCAAACACACAGAAAGGGCTAGAGGTGGAGAGCGACAGCTTAACTGAGAGTAAGTGCGACCGAGGGGAAAAAAGATGGGACGAGTCAGTGTCCAACATCATGACAATCTTGATGGAATGCAGAGACCCTAATTAAGGCCTAAGGCTGTGACTGTCCCATCATGATTCTAGAATCCCACAGTATTCCCAAAGTGCAAGAGCGTTTAACTGGATGAAAACAAGATATTTGGGGAATGACGCTGGTGGTTCAAGACTTCAAATATTTATTTCAAGAGCAAATGGTATTTTTGGATTTCTGTTGCTGACTCTGAGTTGCCTCTATACCGCTAAACCCATGTTTGGGTTTCATTTTGTCCTTTATCTTGTTAAAAATGTAAATTTTAATTATAAACATTTCTGCAAGAAATGTATGTGTTTTGGACAGATGGCTTATGTGGGTGGGCTGTAATATACACAAGCACCATGACAGAAAAATCTGTAGTAATTCATTAGAAGCAAGTGGACCCTTTTAAAAAAGTGTCTCAAACGTCCCATTACCGTGTTTGCAAGGGTGGTGTATTTTAGCGCACAACGATGTTGTGATGACCCTTTTCTCTTTGCTTTAGACTTGCATCTCTCCGTTGAAACCAGCTCTCTGAGTCAACAAACAAGCCTCGGCCGGGCTGTTCGTTGTTCTGTGGGCAAGCAAGCCAGGATAGCGAGGCTTTCTCTTGTGAGCATGGGCGCTGCATCCCACAGGACTCCCTGATGCCTGGTGCCGCCCTTGCCGCTCTAAGTGGCCTTCTTTCCCTTCCAGTGCCTTTGGTTTGGGCCTGGATGGCTCAGGGGCAGCACTCACCCTTCCTGCCCTGAGGGTGGGTGACTGGTGAGTGAGCATCCAGGCTGAATTGGTATTTAACTCTGAAAGTGTTCAAGGTTTACCATATAGTCTTTACCCTTTCTCCACGCGTGGCATGGGGCTATTTGCTTATTATTGTCCTGCCCTCATTTGGCCTAGTCCAGTCGTGTCTCTCATTATCCAGAAAATGCTAAACTGACTTCACTTCTTTCTAAAAAGCTTTGACCTACAGCGTTAAAATTCTGTCCTACAGTGTCCTCCACTAATGAAAGGTAACCCCCTCTCTCTGCCACAAACTATTCGTTTCCATGAAACATTTTATAGGCAGGAAGGCATTAGTCTGGGCTATGGCTGGAACGCTTGATAGGAAGCCATCTTTTAAGGAAAGGGAATGATCCTCTAAGTCTTTGGGAGTAACCAATACTTGACTATTCCAAAAATGGCTGGAACTCCCCCTCCCGCTGGGATGTGGCCAGACCTGGAGGCCACTTTCATCCCAACCTGCCTGGTGTGCCACCTGCAGAACAGCCCAAACCTTACTGCTGCCCTTTGCATTCACGAGTGGGGGGTGGGGGAGGCGTGTACCACCTCCCTCTGAAGCCAGCACTCTGCAACCTCATCTTTTCTGAGAATATATTCTATTTTCCTAGCTCTGCTTTTTCAACTCGGCAGCAACATGTTTCTTGAAAAGAGATCTTATTCAGAGTTAGCCTCTGCAGAATAAAATTTGAAAAGATAGATATCACTTCCTCAAAACAGATAACTTAAATAGATAAGCCACGCATTGTACACAAACACACATGTATTTTATTTTATTTTATTTATTTTTTTTTTAAAGATTTTTTATTTATTTATCTGAGAGAGAGAATGGGAGACAGAGAGCATGAGAGGGGGGAGGATCAGAGGGAGAAGCAGACTCCCTGCCGAGCAGGGAGCCCGATGCGGGACTCGATCCCGGGACTCCAGGATCACGACCTGAGCCGAAGGCAGTTGCTTAACCAACTGAGCCGCCCAGGCGCGCCCCACACACGTATTTTAAAAAGCAATTACCATCTGCCTGATAGAGAAGAATAACTCTGTGGGAATTGAGGTTTATTGTGTAGCTGTATAATTAGGATGTCTCTGAACAGACTAATATCCTTATCAGAATTCATGAACAATGCCTTCTAATATTTTCCTTTTGTTTTCAAACTCATTATACAAACAACATTTTGGTGTTTGGATAGAAGTATTTAGAATGTTGTCCTGAAGGGCAGAGCATTTTTTGCCGATATGTTTATATTTTTTGAGAGTTGGAGGAAACACTCAAGCTGAGG
The DNA here is from genome assembly GCF_011800145.1 of Mirounga leonina. Classification (NCBI taxonomy): domain Eukaryota; kingdom Metazoa; phylum Chordata; class Mammalia; order Carnivora; family Phocidae; genus Mirounga; species Mirounga leonina. The sequence continues at coordinate 4,634,135 of NW_023270865.1, read as the reverse complement.
TGTGGATCGTTCTCGATCGGTATCAGCCATTTTACTCTCATGAAATGTGTGTGTTGAGCTACCTGCCCAGTCCGAGCACGGGGTTCAGGTGTGGGCTAACTGAGAAGCAGGGGGGATCCAGCCCTCCTGCTCACCTCATGGCCCCCAGGGCCCCCTCCCTCACCTTTCTCTGTCTCCCCACCGCCCCCTGCTTCCCTCCCCCCGTTCTGTTCTCTGTGCTGGAAAATGATCTCTCCTTCATCCTGAGCGGCTCACCCCGCTGAGACTCCCTTCACTCACCTTCCTCAGTTTACCTGTGGTCCCCCAGAGTGCCGGTTATTTGGATTATTCAGCCACGTGTACATGAGCGTGGTTCAGGGGTGAGGGGAAGGCTGTGTCCCTCCTCACCCCAAGACACACATCTGCAGATGTCCCTTGTCATGGGCTGAACTGTGTCCTCCCCACCTTCCAAACCCACACGGCGACATCTTAACCCTCAGGACTTCAGACTGTGTTTGTATTTGGAGCGGGGGCCTTTGTAGAGGGAATTAAGGCAAAATGAGGTCATTTGGGTGGGCCCTGATCCAGTACGAGTGGTGTCCTTGTGAGAAGAGATTAGGATACAGACCACACCACGGAGGGGAAAGCATGGGAAGACAGGGAGAAGCTGACGTCTTCGAGCCCAAGAGAGAAGCCTCCGAAGAGACCAACCCTGCTTCCAGGGTTGATCTTGGATTTCTATCCTCCAGAACTGTGAGAAAATGGTACTTGGTTATGGCAGTCCCAGGAAACTAGCGCACCCCGCTGACGGAGTGGACCAAAACGGGCCTGCGCTTGTGCGGAGCGTGGGGACACCTCTGAGCATGGATTCCGTGTCTACTCGAGGTGGCTGTGGCTTCCATTCTCCACCCCGTCTCCGGCTAGTTTGGGAAGCACTGTGTTTTCAAGGCTCACTTGGCTAGAGGGCGCCTGCCTGGCTCAGGTGGTTAGGCGTCTGCCTTCGGCTCGGGTCACGATCCCAGGGTCCTGGGATCGAGCCCCACATCAGGCCCTCTGCTTAGGGGGGACCCTGCTTGTGCTCTCTCTCTCTTGCCATCAAATAAATGGATAAAATCTTTAAGAAATGATAAAGTCTGCTAGAGCACGGAATGTGGTTGCCCTTGAAACACTCACTATTGTGTGCGGGGCAAAGGCGCCCCGTGGCCTTTGAAACTTGAGCCTATGGAATGATTTCCTGGCCATTCATTCAGCACTTGATCTCACCATCCCTCAGACAGACAGATACACACACTGATCCTCTGTCCCCAGAGGGCTCACTTGCTTTTTGTTTTGCTGGTACCACTGGAGAGTCCCCTTGCTTATCCCAGGATGTGGTGCTGGAGTTCTGGGTGGAACCAGGAGGGACCTGGGACAGAGGGGGCAGGAGAGGAAGCTGAGTCCTATAGCTCTTCATGTCTCTATTGGAAAGCGCATCACATTAATGGATGGCTGTGCTTATTCTTTTCCCCAAGTGAGTTGTGAACTGCCTATGAGCAGGGACCTCACCTTCTCTTCTGGAGCTCTCAACACTCAGCAGGACACCTGGTACCCTAGGGGCTCACTAAGGGCTTAGGGATTGTGCTGATGGGGACTGTGTCCTTAGTGGAGGGTGTAAGGGGCAGAGGGGACCTTCCCCCCAAGAGGGACCTTCCCTCCTCTCTGCTCTCCTCCCCTCTTTTCTCTCCTCCCCACTGCCCTCCCCAGCCTTCCCTTCCCTTCCCCAACATAGGCAATGCACCTAGTGAGATAAAAAAGGGTTTTTTCTCCTTCCTTGTCCCCTCACACTGTTATTGAAGGGTGGAAGCGTCAGGCCCCCAGGGCTCTGTAAGGAAGGAAGGGGGGAGGAAGAGCAGGGACAGAGGTGTGGCCCAACTGAGCTGAGCCCGGCACCTGTCGGGGTTGTGGAGGCATTATGGGTCTCCTGGCTCCCCTGCTCCCAGCTGGATGAGCCCCGAAGGCAATCTAGTCCAACCCCGGGTTTCAGAGACAGGCTCCTAAGCCACAAGGCCTCTTGGAAAGGCTTCAGGGATAGGAACAAAAGCAGTCCCCTGGGCCTCCGGTTAGCTGTCCCTGAGCCTAGGGCTGCATCAGGTTTGGCTGGAATCTGCAGTCTCCCACACATCTCCGCCGACCCTCCAGCCTGGGCATCTCTCCAGAGAATGCAGAAGCAAATGAGGAGCCAGCTCTGGCATGGAACCAAAGTGGGCTATTTTTAAAAGTAATACACAAAAGCTGTGCCTGGGACATAGAACGGGTCTGCGTGCAGAGCGGAAAGTGTGATCCATCTCCTGACGAGATGCAAACGTCACTGAGCCTGAGGTCATGAGGACAGGTGAGATCTGATTTAAAGGTCACAGATGTGCTGAATTTTATAAAACAATAAAATTGAAAAATATTCAGATTTGGGACAAATATTAATATATCCAGATTTGAAAATTGTGTTAAAATAGAAATAGATGAGTGGAGAAATCTGGAAACTCTGCCTGAATATATTACCCCATCTTCAAGGAGATTTCCCTGAATTGGTGGTTGAGATATGTTTATGTATTCTTAAATGTAACTACCCCAAATCCTGTCACTTCCTGAGCTGGCTTCATCCACTATCAGTTTCATCTGCTTCCTTCCTTCCTCCCTTCCTTCCTTCCTTCCTTCCTTCCTTCCTTCCTTCCTTCCTTCCT